>NC_041404.2:90366179-90481179 GCF_900747795.2 Erpetoichthys calabaricus | reverse complement strand
GGTTACTGAGTCATATGTTTAAAAAATTACCTTTTAATGAGTTCTGATAAGTAAGATTCATGATAAAATAGGTTTTCATTTGTCATGTGACACAAAGCCTTTGGCAATGGAAACAGCAGGAATAACCTTGTGCCCTAAAGGGTGTAAGAAAATAGTGCCATTATATCTTAAATCAGCTGTTGGACAAAGGCCTGTTTTGTGACCACACTCTATGGATCATAAGTTCTGTCTGACTGAAAACGTATAGAATATACCCAGGGCTTCTATGTAGTTTTTCTTCTCTGTTCTTCCAGGTTCTCATCTAAAGCTTGTTAATGCCTGTCATGTTGCTCCCATAGCACAACCTTATACTCTGGTGCCGCCAGAGAGAAACGTTTGAAAGGGAAAGAAGAAGTAGCTCCTTACTCACCTGGGTCTTTTCAACATGATCAGGTCCCCTCTTTCCACCGTCTTTCTCTTTCTCCTTTCCCATGTTACAGAGATTTGAGTGAATGGAGGCCTTAGTTTATTAATTTTCCGAAGGAGTACACAGGTATATTACATGCTGCATGTGGCTTTATGAAGCAAAGCTTTACCTGAGAGTGTGTGGCATGTGTGTGTTACTGGGCGTGTACTTCAGAGAGAGAGGGAGAGAGAGAGAGAGAGAGAGAGAGAGAGAGAGAGAGAGAGAGAGAGAGAGACCTGTCGAACAGGTTCATACCTGAGCTCTTGAAGTAATTAGGAAGTGAGCTGCTGTAAATACAAAGCTCAGTGCCACTCCTTCCTTGTGAATGCAGCCAAGTTGGGGCAGGGAGCTGTTTACGGCCCAGTTTAACCCTTTTACAGTACCTTGTGCTGCTTTTCATTTCTGAAATAAGTTCTGTTTCACCACACTGTTATATGTAAAGTAGATCTGTTGGTGACCTACAGCTAATGACATAGTACTAAAGCACCTTAATAAGAAAAATAAGATTAAGTAGAAAAACAGCAAACATTGTCTTCCAAAACCAATTTAAACGGTCAACTGCAAAAAGAAGACTTGAAGGTGTAGATTTGACAGGTCAAGTGGCAGTAAGAACATCATTGCAAAAATTGTTAAAATTTTTATGAGATAATTTTGCAGTTTTTTATTAAAATTTACACTGTTTAATGTTTCAATGTACTTTGAAATGAAAACACATAAAGTGACACTTGCTTGCTTCAACCAATGTTAAGCTGTGCTTGAACCTTTGTCTTATGAGGCTCCTATCATGCAAGCTGCTGAGTCTCAGAAACTTCCCTGTTTCTAGTGTGGCTTTGGTCTGTCAGATTTGTACCTGACAGAGCTTCCTGAGTTTCCAAGTCCCTTTAGAAGGTGCAGGAAACTGTATTCACTGAAATCTTGGCTTTCTTTGCAGTTTCTGTAAAGGAAAGAGCTAAAATTTTAAGGGTTATTATGAGTTCTCAGTTTTTTTTTTGTTAATTACCTGTTTCTCACCATTATGTTAGCAATATTGTCCAAATAGTGCTTCATAGAATGTAGCAACACAGTTTGTTTCAACACTGCTTTAAACTGACAGAGTGTTTGTAAGTAATCAGCACAAGACTGGACACCTGTAGAAATTGTTAGCATCAATTTTCAAGGCTTAATTGCTTTCCATTGCTGCAGAAAAAATGTTCATTGTTAACCCTTTACTTGTTCCCTGAAAAAGGTCTTCTTGTGGAACTCTGAAAATTATATTATTTTTCAGTTTTTGGTAACCTAAACGTTTTTTAATGTCTGGCAGTTTATGGCTCACTTACCTTTGTACCATTTCATGGTATTAACAAGACTTGAACTGCTTAAATTTTGATAAAAACTGGAAGAGCAGGGATGCCCTTCCTGGGCATCTTATTTGGCTGGTATGGCGACAGTTATGGGAAGATACAGAAGGACTGATTGAGACTGTCGAATGCCAGTGATCCAATCTGAGAAAGCAGATGAAGCGATAACAACAGCCCCAACAACATGGCACCGGTAACCAGAGGAGAAGGGATCGCTCACCAGCTCTAATCAGATGGTACTGCTGTGCTGAGCTGAGACTTTCCATTGCTACCTGCCCGCAGTCAGAAGACCTGTTGGAATGTTGATAGGTACACAGCAAAATGTACCTTCATGAGGCCACATCTAACCCTTAGTTCTCTTTTAAGGTCCAGCTTGAATAAATGGACACCCAGTTCTCGCATTCTATGACTCCGGCAGCAACAGCTCCATTGTTGCAGGCTGCTTTGTCCTGTCATGACAATTAGACAGTAAACTGGCCAGCTGTTTGCTCATGAGGGGTCAGCTACGGCGCTTGTGAGTGGTGGTCATGCTGCAACCTCCCTATGCTGTGGTACTAAGTCATGACTGGCTATACACCAAAAGCGACCTGAACACACCAGGCCTGAACAAGATGATGAGCCAGGCCATGGGTGAAGACTGCTCACCCCTATGGAAGGTGATGCCCTGTCATGGAGGTGAACAGGTAAGAGTGTGTTGACCCAATATGATATGTCAGACTAGGACAGGACAGATGGCAACATAACATCAGCAGTGATTAGGCCCTGTGCAGCTCTCCTAGAGTAAGTGCATTTCTCCTGGAATCTCCTGGAATCATGAGACTGTGCTGGGAGACACAGCAAACCTTCAGGCAATGGCACGTACTGATGTGTCATCCTGGAGAAGTTGGACTACCTGTGCAACCTCTGTAGGGTCCAGGTATCGCCTGCCTCATGCTACCAGTAGCCAAATACAAAACTAGTGAAAAAACAGTCAGAAAAGATGAGGGTGGAAAAATGTCAGTGGCCTCCACCTATTAAACCATTCCTGTTTTGGGGGTTTGGGAGGTTCTCATTGAACCCCCCAGTGCACCTGTTGTTAATTTCATTAACACCAAAGTGGATGAAACTGATTAACAACCCCCTCTGCTACTTAACTGACCAGATCAATATCCCTGAAGATTCATTGACTTGATGTGATACTCTGATTCAAAAGTGCTCCTTTACTTTTTTGAGTAGTATATATATATTGTACTGTACTGTAATATTTTGTGATAAAAATGCTTTTTACGAGGGGGAGTCAAGCTAAAGTTAAAAAATGGGATTTATTAGAAAATGAAATGAACCTTAGCAAAACTGATAATGTCTCTTCTCAATTTAGTCTCCACCCTTCTCAATGCACTTGCGCCACCTCCCTGGAAGTGCCTGGATTCCAGCAGAATAAAAGGTTTTGTCTTGTCCTTGCAACCACTCGTGCACCCAAGTTATTGTCGAACACTACATGCTGAGGGGTACTACAATCACTAGTGCAAGTTACTGTGAATTGCTGGAGACCAATGTGAAGCCTGCTATTCGATCCAAGCAACGGGGACTGCTGTCTCAAGGAGTCTTTTTGCTGTAAGACAATGCCTGCCCACACACTGCTAAGAAAACCAAGGCCGGGCCTGTCTGGAGAAACTGAAGTTTGAGGTATTGCCATATCCTCCTTATTTGCCAGATTTGGCACCATGTGATTTCCACCTTTTTGTACGCTAAAAAAACATCTTGGAGGTCATCAGATCAAGACAGATGACAACGTAAAAAAAACAGTGCATGACTACTTGTGAGGATAAAACTTTGTAACTTTAGCTTGACTCCGCCTTGTACAAGGAAGGTTATTATCTGGACAGATTTCATTGTCTTTAATATCAGTTACAGGTAGATTTTATTACATGCTTGGCATCTCTGTCTGCCGTGGGCGTCTTCTACTCTCTCTTTCCATGGGACAGTCAGCTCGGTGAGAAGCAATGTTTTGGCATCAGTCTGGCAGCAGACATTATGTGACAGTCTCCTGGCGTAACTGGAGTTGTTGTCCGAGGTCGACTCTCATTTCCACTCCTTGCCAGGTACAAGTAATCATTATTTCAGTTCTCTCCCCTTACCTAATGAACTTAGTCATGTTGACACCTGTACCATCTCTATGATAGCACAGTCATACCTCCTGTGAAGATATGTAGGAGGCTTGTGTTTAGAGCAACGTAGAGGGATCTCTTTGGTAGCAAACCACTGATGTATGTTGCTATAACAAGTTAGGGTATCATAGGTGAACTGGGCTTATGGAATTCTCCACAGGTCAGACCAAGTAATTGGCTTGTCAGAGATGGATTCCCAGCTGTCCAGCTCCTTTGATGCCCTTGTGTCATAGCTGTGACCTTGGACTGCTCCTCCTTCATCTTTGTCGCCACGACTAGGTCCTTTTTTTTTCCTTTTTGCAGTCCTTGGACCAGAGCTATGGAGCCTCTCCTATTCCCTGTCCAGTGTGTCCTGTTTGAGACCTGCCTATGATGACTTCCTTTGTTAATCATTACCCTTCATTGAGGGCTTGAAGAATACTGCAGTAGTTAACACAGCTTCTTTATAGATACCTGCTTTCAAATTCTGGGTCTAGTTGCTACCTGGGTGGTGTTTGCATGTACTTCTATCTGCATATCATGTACTGGCAATGTATTATATTATTTACAAATTGTGTTAGGGTTCCGTGTCTGCGTGGGTTTCCTCCGGGCGCTCCGGTTTCCTCCCACAGTCCAAAGACATGCAGGTTAGGTGGATTGGCGATTCTAAATTGGTCCCTAGTGTGTGCTTGGTGTGTGGGTGTGTTTGTGTGTGTCCTGCGGTGGGTTGGCACCCTGCCCAGGATTGCTTCCCTGCCTTGTGCCCTGTGTTGGCTGGGATTGGCTCCAGCAGACCCCCGTGACCCTGTGTTTGGATTCAGCGGGTTGGAAAATGGATGGATGGATGGATGTGTTAGGGTTGTCCCAAAAAGGGAGGATAAAATGGTGAAGACATGCTGCCTACATAAAACGTTTAATATTTTATTAGTTAATTTAAATGAGAAAAACAATATTTTAAAATACAAAATCAATCAGAACTAAGAAAACAAAATAGATAAAAGAAATTACAACAAAAATATCTTTATGGCTAAATGTTGACCATCCAAAATTCAAAATCTTACTTAACAAGCCAAAATTTTAAAACATAAAAAATCACCAAAGGTAACAAGATCACAATCCTTACAAAAATAGAACCAAAGAATAATCCTACTAAGAAAAAATGCAAGAACAAGGCAGTTGTTGCAAGGGGAACCTTAAGAGATTTTTAGAGTCAAAGTTATTTCTTCACAATCTCATGGTATATATTAGCTTGCCAGAAGAAACTATATTCTAATGTAAAGCATCTTTAATAAATATTTAAAAATAACTAGCCTGTTCGTGTGTATTATATATATCTTATACAGAAAAGCTTAAAAAGCATACTGAATATGTCCACTTTGAAGTAGCAAAAGGTTTTGATTTAAGAAAACATGCTTTCTGAGGCATCCTTGTGACAACATGAGTAAACTGAAAATAATACATTTTATCAGATATTCTCGGTCCTGTTTTTGTTGCTTGTTTGCAGCAGCAATCGTGGATTGAATTATGACAACCCAATGCTAAACCCAGCCCATTACATTCTGTGCTGTTATTTTACAGAGTTCAGTGAGAGAGATAGACGCTGAGCAGCAGCTTAAAGAAAAGAGCATATGGTAGCTTCATTGCACTTTGTACACATAACAATATATCTGAACTGAACTGATTACACTGCATTGTATTTTTAATAAAAGAGTTTTAAAGAGCCAAGCCACCTTTTATGTGGCGCATGCTGTGCATGCTCAGCTAAAAAAAACTCAGAAAATGATAAAGGCAGAGTGTGCAAAAGCGCAGATTGAAGTACTACAAACCAATCATCATTTTTTTAAATGTATAATGATTTCTTTTGCTGACAATATGATAACAAAGGAACTGAGCACAATTCTTTCAAGTGAGTAAATTTATTGACACTGATGTCAATCAGTCCACAAATACACAAGGAGAACATGTAGACATCATGTTGAACTTGGCGCTGTGAGGCAGGAATGACAGCTCTGTGCTACTACTCTGTATGTTAGTGAATGTACTAAACTTCAGCCTGATTAAACTTGAGTTGATGTTGTAAAGTGGCTCAGGTGTGTGTGTGTGAAATAGTGTTCAGGTATTAACCAGGGTTAGAAAATGGTATGGTAATAACAATAACAATAATAAAATTATTGGGTGGCAAAGTGACGCAGTGGTAGTGCTGCTGTCTTGCCGTGAAGGAAACTATGGTTTGCATCTCTGTGGATTTTGCAGGTTCTCTTGTGTTCAGATTTCCTCCCACAGCTCAAACTACATGTAGGTTAGACGGAATGGCATTGCTAAAGTGGCTCAAGTGTTTGTGTGTGTGTGTGTGTTTGCCCTGTAATGGATTGGCATCCTATCAAGGGACCGTTCCTTCCATGCGCCCTGTGATTGCTGGGATAGGCTCCAGATGCCTCATGGCTTTGCCCTGGATAAACAGGTTAAGAATTGGAAGGATTGATGTTTGCATGCCTATCATGTTCTTGTCACTTAATTGCATACTACACACCTGTTCAATATTCTCTCTCACTGAAGTACACTCATGGAATTAACAGTCTAGCAGCAGCAGGCAGTATGTTTGTGAAATAAAGAAACAACTTTCATAATGTGAAAGAATATAAGCTATTGGAAGTGTGACTTTTCCAGTTGTCATTATCTGATTATTTACAGAACAGAGACAGTAATTCATATCTTGGCATTAACGCTCAATAATGTTAATAGTGCTTGCCGATGACTTTTGAGTTGAATCTATGCCCCTGAGATTGAAAGGCCATCATGGAAGAAATGAAGAGCATACTGTAGCTGTCTCCTTTTAAAATGGCTGAGTCTCACAACAATGCATTGCTTTTTGCTTGTTTACCTTCCCTTCTTAAAACAACATGGATATGCTGTTTTGCAATTTGTGTGTAATCTTAAGACGTGGATCAATACTTGATAACATTTTTGTCTTGAAATTATATGTTATGTATTTTACCTTCATAATAAAATGCAAGGACAGGCTAGTTGTTTATTAAAATTTACAAAATATGTCACTTTATCACACAGCTTCATGTGGCAAACAAATAAATACCGGGATTGTGAAGAAATAGTTAGTTTACTTTTTCATTATCATCTAAATTCATCCCTGCCTCACCACACCATGCTTTGCATAGTTTAGGCAGGTTGACAAAACTTCAGCTCCAATACACATGGGCCTGGGAAAAGTCCTATATATTATGAAAAAAGAAGGTCGATTATTAACTGAGATAAGTCACACCGTTTCTGTGTGCTGAACAGTCTGGGCAGGGACAGAGGCATTATGTCTGTAGTCTTTTATTTTTTCTACTAGTGAACTACCCCACTGAAAGTACTGTAAATATCACATCAAGAAAGCTCATCACGCTCTGCTTCCACTCTGAGGACAATATTTCCTCACATTTTTCGATCTGTTCTCCTGAATGTTATGATTTGAAGTTACAAGTATATGAAAAAGCAGAATGAGGCTCTTAAATAAGCCTCAGAGCAGGCCAGGGTCTGCACTGGTGTGTCCAAACTTCTTCTTCTTCTTCTTTCGGCTGCTCCTGTTAGGGGTTGCCACAGTGGATCATCTTCTTCCATATCGTCCTGTTTGCTGCATCTTGCCTTGTCACACCCATCACCAGCATGTCCTCTCTCACCACATCAATATACCTTCTCTTAGGCCTTCCTCTTTCCTCTTTCCTGGCAGCTCTATCCTTGGCATCCTTATATAAGCAGCATCTCTCCTCTGCACATGTCCAAACCAATGCAATCTCGTCTCTCTGACTTTGTCTCCCAACCGTTCAACTTGAGCTGACCCTCTAATGTACTCATTTCTAATCCTATCCATCCTTGTCACACCCACTGCAAATCTTAGCATCTTTAACTCTGCTACCTCCAGCTCTGTCTCCTGCTTTCTGGTCAGTGCCACCGCATCTCACTACTGTCCTGTAGACCTTCCCTTTCACTCTTGCTGATAGCCTCACCTTAATCCATCAATCTCCCACAAGCTGCAGCCCACCGAGGGACAGAAATGGAGAAACTGGCTTTAAAGTTCAAAATTACTTTAACAGAAAACAATATGTATGATGTCTCCCAAGGAGAAAATAAAACTCAAAAAACCTTTGACTTGAGGAGACAAACAAACAAGAGATTTTAATAAAAGAGCATTTATTTCAAAAATGGAAAAGTAACAAATGCTAAAAAGAGCAAAAAAAGGTGCCTGTAAAGGCAATCCAGAGCAAAAAACACGCAATAAGAGTAAAGTGAATCAAGAAAAGAAAGTGGAATTAATAAAAAACGGAGTAAATCTATAAGAATTACAATACGCACAACTATAATTCACCACTCTTGAACTCCTTCTTCTTGTAATGTTATGGCAAGTCAACATAATAGTGAATTAACTGGCATGGAACGTACGGCAAAGCATGAAAGAGAAAACAAAAATTTGACCTTACAAGATGAAACAGCCTTGTCATATATAAATATTAAAAATATGAATGAATAAATGAATATAAACTTAATAAATCACCGATTGTGAAATGCTGTACTCCCTATGAATTTGTTTGGTTGCTGCTTTTATTCAAGGCAACTTACAGCCTTTGAGATCCAATTGTTTATATTTTTTTAGCTTTTTCCAGTCGGAGTGCAGGCAGATGAAGTTCCTTGCTCCTGGCCACAACCGCAGGGTTTGATGCCCTACTACTCCATACGGTATTAGGTATAAATCAGAACATATTACTGTTCTATCTGGCTGGACTTCCTAATGTAAAGCTATAATAATACCAATTAGTTCTGTACAAAACATTGAAAAGGGATTGGAGAGCTTTTTCTCTATCTGGAAATTAAAATCTATAATGTTGTTTTTCATTTATATTAAATAGTTTTTACTTTGTTTTTGATGTATTTGAACAATTCTGTATCCTCATATGTGATAATTCTGTATTTAGTGAGTGGTATAATCTGTTCTTGCATTTTGTAATATATTTCTGAGGTGGCAAAGACAGATTGGCCATCCAGCTCTGTGAAGACAATTACTTGTGTTCTGTTTTTTGTATTGTATGCACCCCATATTTTGACACCCATTACACATCCAACCTACTTGGAAGGGGGTCTTTCTGTGAATTGCCTTTCCCAAGGTCTCTTCCAATTTATTACTTATAAGGTTTTAAGGTTTTTATTTTTTTTTTGAGATAGGAGTTTTTTCTTAGCTTCTCAGACTGTTTAGATTCGGGGGCTGTCAAAAACTGAGCCTGTGAAAGCCCATTGAGGCATTCCTTGTGTAATTTTGGGCTACACAAGAAATAAACTACTGTACACAAGAAATATTTTCAAATGAGAAGCTGAGGGAAAGTGATATTGCCCATGAGAAAGCTTGATAAGCACTGGATATTAAGCATAACAGTTGTAATGGAAAACCTAAATAGTATAGAATCCTACCCAGGATGGATTATATTCCTTTTTTGGGTCTAGAGATCACCAGAATGGAAGTACAGAGAGAGTCTGCCCCTCAGTGACATGTGTATCCTTAGTACACTGGGTAGCAGCATCCCTTTGCTGGGACTCTTATTTGAACACATGCAGTGCTGCTGGGAGTTGTAGTCCCAACGGGCAGTCTGATTTTTGGGTGCGGCTGAAGGGAGCTGCCATAAGGAGACTCCCCTGTCTTATCACAGTTCCAAATGAACTGGAAGTGGAAGTAAGATCGTAGAACCAGAAGTACTCCTGCGGCTGGCATGAAAGTGGACACTCTGCTTCACCCAGGCTAGTTGGAATTGGAGGTTGAGAAGGACAACACTCCTCTGGGAAGGAGTGGAGGAAGAAAAGGAAAGGAAAGAAAAGAAAAAAGAAATAGAAGAAAAGAATTGTATTTTTTACAATGCAGTGTATTAGAAGTTGAAAAAAAAAGAGTCCTTTGAAACTAAGACTTAAATCCAGTGCAGATATGTCTGGTGTTTGGTGTATAAGGTCCCCAGTAGTTTTATGTATATGCAGATACCACAAAAAAGGATCATATTGTAAAGTGGAAAAATTCTTCTATATGAATACTGTGAGTGTACACATCATGTACTTAGTCTTGGACAGGAATTTGTTATTAAACTTTTAATTTGCATAAATTACAGTTGTAGCTCAGTATACTATTTATATGATTTTTCGGATAATCTGTGTATATATGCAAATAAATAAAGTAATTCTGATTAGCATGATGATTCACTATTACATTAATTATTAGAAAAAAACAACATTTAAGTTGAATTACTTTCTGCCCATTGTAGTAATCTCAAATTAACTTCTGGGTGATGAAATAACCATGGAGAAGATGCAGACATGACCACTGTTGGACTCAAATCAATATTTAACACACCCATCATCTCTGCATTATTTGAACCCATCTTTCCAAAACTGTGAACACTTTTCTTGTGATTCTCCAAGCTATTACCTTTTAACAGTGCGATTTATTTTATGACCTACCACTCTTGAACTCTCTTTTTCCCTTTCTTAAATAGCCAGAGGGGAGTCTCAGGAGTGCTGATGTCAGCTTGGCCTCACCTCTTGGGGGTACCACCAACAAAACACAAGGAAATGGGAGAACACTAAATAAGACATAGAATCAGCAGAATTATCAATAATGAAAGAATTAAAAAAAACATAATCGAAGAGGAATATCATTTCACATAAAAGAGAACACTTTCATTCTATATTCATAGTCATCACATTATTACTAGTGTACTGGGCTCATTGCTGGAAGTATGTTAAAAAGAATAAACTGAATTGATTTTAAGAGGCCAAGATAACAACCTCATTTGCAAACAGTAGAGATGAATCCTTAGGTTCCCAAGCTGGATACTCTCTAAGCCTTCATATCCTGTTGACAGACATAACGAATGGACTCCTTCCACAAGATACTCTGTGGTCATAAGCTTTGTCCACGGCCCCTGGAGTATTTGTGCAAGTGAAAACATTTACTCAGTTGTTCCACAGCCAGGAAGGAGGGTTACTTCATCAATATTTCTTTCATTTTTGACTTGGATAAGTTTAGTAATTTTGTTTGGGGATACCTGCTTCTTAACTTTTTTTTTTTTATTTAATTCAGTCTAGCTTTTCTTCTGTCCTCCACCACTTAAAAACATAAGTGATGAAACAATCCATTTCCTTTATTTAGGTCATGCCATTAGATCATTACAGTCCTGAATGTCAACTCTTCCAATTGCTTCGCAAACTTGAGCTTTGTTAGTGTTCCTCCCTATAACAGAATTTCTCCTTTGAACAAACTATCTGACCTACTGGCATTGTCATTTTTTAAATTACTTTAAAAGTAAGTTTTTTTTTTCTTATTTGCTATGAAATAAAATTGGTGAACAAGACATATAATGTACCATCTGGAGTTTGTCTGTATACCAAATTGTACTACATTTCATGTTTTTTTGGCACAAAACCTATAAAAGCTTTGTGTGCTCACAACCTAAATTGTTATTTTATATTTGCTGTATTAATGTGAATGAATGTGACTCTGCTTCCACTGAAAAAAACTGTTGTCTGTTTTAATAGCCTTAAAGAAGAGACTAGAAGAGTCAGTCGATAAGCACTTCCTCATTCTCTTAGTATTTATTAGCCCCATCACGGGATGTTTGGAGTGGAACATAATAATAATAACTTTGCATTTATATAGCACTTTTCTTACTACTCAAAACGCTTAGCAATTGCAGGTTAAGGGCCTTGCTCAAGGGCCCAACAGAGCAGAGTCCCTATTGGCATTTACAGGATTTGAACCGGCAACCTTCCAATTGCCAGTGCAGATTCCTAGCCTCAGAGCCACCATTCCACCTAACATGAACCCTCCACCACTTTGATAGTCCAATTGTGAATTTTCTTTCTGACCCGAGAATTACAGGAAGTTAACAAAGGATAAACAAACTATAATAATTGTCAGAGCAATCCTAAATGTTTTTGGATACTTGCAATTTTCTTGTAATATATTTTTGTAGTAATGCTGTGTTTAAGACTTAATGATTTATGATAATATGCTCTACTGTTGATTGTTTGTAGTATGTCAGAGGGGGACATTTTTTTTTGTGCATTGGGTGGTTCCATTAGGCACCCATTGTTGGGACTGGGGGGTGAGAAGTTAAAAGGCTGTCTGTACTTATTAATGGTATTTGCTGTCTTGCAAGGGAGTCACTGCTTTGAAGTCTGGCCTTGGAGGATGTCTGTATTTACCTGGCTTGGAAATATTGGTTCCTAATCAGCATATCTGTACTTATTAATGTTTGGTAACCATACATTTTGTTAACTTGTGTTTTCATTAATTGTTAAACCCAGGCAATTTAGATGTGCCATTGATTAAACTGTTTGTCCAGGACTGACAACAGCAGGGACTGAAGTAAATATAAACTCCTGGGCAGCAGAAGGCAGGAGGGACAGTCCCCAGAAAACGCTGCCAAGGCACTTGGACAGAGCACAGGGGCTTGCAGGCAGACGAGGGTACCTGGCTGGCATGACGTGAGGCACAAGGACGTCAACATTTACTTCCAGGGAGGAAGAGACAGCTCCACAAAGAGACGCCAGTTGTGGGTCCAGCGAAAGAGGGAAACCGCATGAGAGGACCAAGCGAAGCTGACAGACGAGAAATGAGGCGTGCCTAGGTCCCAGCCACACAAGGAGCCCAGAGTGGAAGAAAAAGGAACAACGAAGAGACACTGACAGGGATTCAACCATCTGACACAACTTCTGTAGGGGAACGAGTGTCCGGGGAACAGAGTGCATCCATGGACAGTTGAACAATTAAGTGTTGGGGTAACACAGTGCACAAACTGGACTCTGCACCACTAAAGGTTGTATCCTCCAATTCTTGTTGTTAACGGACTTTTAAAGGGGGGACTGTGTATTTTCCTTTTTTAAAAAAGGGAAATTGATTCCTGATATGTTTAGTTTTTGTTATGTTCGTTTATCTTTTTAATGTACCTTATATTGTTTTGTGCAATAGAACTTTCTGTTGTTTTTTTCTAAAATTACTGTTGTGTCTTTCATTGTGTGTTTACTCACCGCCCAATTTAAAGAAACCTGTGTGCTATTATTGGTAAATTTCAGGAGTTCCCAGTCTCTTAATAAAACTGGGTGGCGTAGTCGGATATTTTAATGGTGACAAAGTTAGATTACCTATAAGTGTGACCAGACACCTGTGACAAGTATGCTAAGCTTTTTTACAGTTTTTCATTTATTTCAGTTTGAATGACCTTTAAGCTAATGTTCCAAAAACATTTGAAGATTTCTTCTTTAATAATTACAGAATTCTCATAGTAGTTTGAAGTGTGCACATGGAACACTGAGTTAATACTCATCAGGTTGTTGTAACTCCACAGTTGATATTTATCATCTTCTCTAAATGAAAACCCTCCCTTATATATTGGGGCATTTATCCGCACTTCATTGTGTGCACTTCTTTTTAACTTCATTCATGTGCAGTGCCGCATAGAAGTTATTGAATGAACTTATAGTATGTTACAAATGAGCTCTATAATATAGAGTAAATCCAGCTTGTAATCTTATGTGTTACAGTCAGTTAAGTTGACCCAATACTCTGCCATACAGTTTTACCCATTGCAGCATTCAGCTCCAGCACTGAAACCTCACTCAGTAACATTTACAGGTAAAGGAATAGGGAGAAAAGCGGCTCATTGAGATATGGGATAACCTTGACCCTAAACTTACCTCTACCAAGCAACCATATCCTCAAATTCCTTTCCCGCCTGGGCTCGAGACACCTCTGTCACTGGAATTTACTAAGCAAACATTTTGACTTGAAGTTCCAATGCATTAAAGAGTCCCAAAAATTTTAAAAACAATAATGCCCACTAGAGGGGTATTCACCATCCAAACCCCGGCTAGATAAGATGGCAAATGCAGACATAAAGGAGTTGCCGACAGGGGCAAACCAAGATGAACAAAGTTTCTATACAAGAATACAAAGAGTGGTTGGAGGACAGAACAAACAGGTCAAAAATGAAATAAACCACAATAAGCACAATAACAATCCAATAACTCAACCAAAAGCTCCCAAGCACAATCGAAATTGAACCACCAGGGACTGTGGGAGACCCACTGGATGTGGAGGGCAGATCCTGGCATTGCTTGCCAGGTGTTCCTTTCTCTTGGGGAACCACCTACAAAACACAAGGTACATAACAAAGGAAGTTTATAACCTATGAAAAGAAAGACACCCAAAACTAATAAAATACATAAGTAATATCAAATTTCTAATGTAATTCACAATATTACCATGGACAAAAGAATCAAATATGAACAAAGAAGGCATAAAACAAAGATTTGAACCCCAACCAGGGGAGGAACCCTGGATGAAATAAAACACCAAGCCTAAGAGAAAAAAAATAGTTAAGCAAATATAAAAAAAATATGGATACTTGAGTAATCAGCCTGATACTATCTTCCCACCAACTGAAGGCACAAGAATTCACTTGTCTCTTTGTTATATAGACTAATGCATCAGACCAGTCTTTACTAAGTTCACCAAGAAAATTAATCGTCTGTTTTTTTTTTTATTTCATTCAAGAGTTGTTTTGTAAAAGCAAAGGTAAAGTGCTGCTGTGGAGTGAGGGGCACTAGCTGAAAAATTGGTGGCGATGCAAGCTAAACATTTTTAAGAATTTTAACATAGTTAATAACCTGACTGCTCATCAACAGATTATAAGAACAGACAATGAAAGATTTGCCAGGAGTTGTTGCTGCAGCAGGCCTACTACTGTAAAAGCACTGTACTGTACATTGTGCTTCTAAGTAAAGCATAAAGGTAAGGAATCTCTGACTAGATGGTCAGTGCCAGAGATGTGAAATGGATACAGAAGGGTGCTATCAGTTTCCGCTATATTAGTAAATATTGGGAATGTGATTATTTGTCACCAGAAAAAGATACTTCTCTCCTAAAAATACATGGAAGGCACAGAATCTGAAAACCACCACAGAACATTGTGAAAAACTAGCAAATGGGACATGCTCATCACAATCCATCAGTAACAGAAGTCATCTAGTCTGTTTATGCAGTGCCAAATAATATTACTTAGCTCTAACCTGGCATGAAAGGGACACAGAATGTTACCTTAGGTTTTTAGGTGGACCACCAGGGGTGCTGCAATTGGAGTTAAAGACAGTGATTTAATTTATATATAATTATGTGTAGGACATCAAATAAATGTGAAATACACATTTTGGCACATTAGCATTGGTATCTCACTGCTCAATAGACCTGGGGCATAAATACTGATCTATTCACAATCACAGTCAAGTTTACATATTTTCAATGTATTTGCACATTTTCTGAATGTATGGGAGGCAAGACATTATCCTTAAATGATTTATCTTTCTAAGTTGTGATTCACCGTGTTTGAAAAAGTATACATAGTGAGTGTTAGGGTCATTGTTATCGTCTACAGAGTACAGTGAAATTCTTACTTGCATGTGCTAATCAACATGAAATGCGTTGCCACTCTCTATATTAGTAACTATAACTACCTTAACTCGAAACTTCTGTTTTCCTTACCTCAAAAATCTCAGAACATGCATTGGATATTATTAAAAAAAAATGCTTATATATAAAAAAGAAATGTACTGCAATGCCAATCCCCCCTAACCTATACATACACATAATAAACAAGAAATATATACAAATACAGTCCGGTTTAGCTAAGATTAGATCAAACATGTAGTGTCCATACTTGAAAAAACAGTCCAGTGACAGATAAGGGAGTTAAAAGATAATCATATAAAGAATACACTTTCTTAAAAATTAGAAGCTGTACATCTGTACATGTATGTATATAGACATCTTCAATCCTAATGAAGTCCACTCCAAATTTGCCTTCAGAAACTTTTCTCACTCTGAATATGCAGCTGGTGATATTCTGTTTCTGCCAGCGTGTTACATATATATCATTTAAGGGAAAGATCTCCAAGAAAAGATCTTGGTGGAGTGGTGGCTCTGAGGCTAGGAATCTGCACTGGCAATCAGAAGGTTGCCGGTTCAAATCCCGTAAATGCCAAAAGGGACTCTGCTCTGTTGGGCTCTTGAGCAAGGCCCTTAACCTGCAATTGCTGAGTGCTGTGAGAAAAACGCTATATAAATTCAATGATTTATTATTAACAACTCAATTAACAATGCTAAAATATTGTCATACATTATAAACAAGAAATATTTTTGGGTTTAATTAAAATAACATTATATAGAATTTTATTTAAACATTTACTTTTTGGTACACTGCAGTGCGCATCATTTTCACGGTGACAGTGAAGACAACAGGTTAATGAGGAATATGCTTGTTTAAAAAATGTGGAATTGATAAAGGATGTGATAAAAATAATTTAAATCAGAGTGATGATACAAATCTTTTATGTGCAAACATATTTTCTTATGAACTTCACAAATTGGCACTTGTTATATCCTGTGAAGTGCAACCAAATTACTGATGGTACTCTTTTTATGGTGATATTTGATCAAAGAGTTGAATGGGGAGAGACAACCCCTGTGAAACTTTGTGCACTAAGAATGGTGCCTGTACTTTGTGTTGAAACTGGAAGATGAGTGTGTGTGCCCTTTATTTATGTGTGGTCCCCCAAGAAGAGGGACCACATGTCCACTGATGTGAAGGACTCCTCTTAGCCCTATAAAGTTGAGGGTTTCCCAGTTAATTTGAATGTGGTAGGGATTTTGTGAGTGACCTTATGTGTGTGTGTGTTTTGTTTTTGCTGTGATTGTTTTTTCTGGATTATTTTACCATTCTCTGGATTACTATATTTTACTGTATGGGTTACTTTGTTTGCTTTGGATTGCCTTATTGTTTTCAAAAACTTCTATTGCCTTATGTGCTCCACAGACCTTCATTGTCACTGAAGAGCATTTTTTGAAGAATAATTTTATAAAGATCTTGTTGTTCCTGTTATATCTAGCTTTGGTTTAATAGTATATGACTACAAGTATGTGGGCATTATTGAGCATTTTTGGGACTCACTAATGTTTTGGGACTCTGAATTCATAACATGTGGAAGAAAAGCTGACCAACCTGATATTACATCTTTTCTTTACAATGGTACATACTAGGTAAATAGGGATTATTTCTTTTGTTATTTTTCTCTATTGACTTTCTCTCTCTCTCTCTCTCTCTCTCTCTCTCTCTCTCTGTTGCTTAGGGTTACTGTATGGGTGTGTGTAACCCAAGTAATATTAGGGAAAAGAAAGGAAAAGAAAAGAACAAAAGATGATTATTGGCAGATTTTTCTTAAAAACAATGTAAGTTACAAACATGAACACTAGTATTAGATGAACTTCATACATGTAAGTGTGCTCAGTCCATTTCTGAAGCTCGAATTTCTTTACCACAGACCATTCCTCCAGACATTGGTTTCAGTGAAAAATACCATTTTCAAAAAAAGTAATATTTTTTTTTTAAATAATAAATTGTTTGTTATATACCAAAATTATTTTAATCGCTTAAAATATTATTTGAAGAACATTTTGAGCAGGAAAATGTCAGTCTTCAACGTTCCACAATGTGGAAACCCACCTCCCACTTGTAAAAGGGGCTACTAAGGAGGTGTTGAGTGATTTGCAAATTGTACATGGAGATGTACTGCTTGGCTTAAATAGACTGAAGTCAAACAAATCACCAGGACCAGATATGTACCCTTGAGTTCTTAAGGAGGTTGTCGAGTAAATATTTAAACACTTAGTGCATATTTTTATGAAGGACTGGAAAATGACAAATATTATCCTGTTTTGTAAAGGGGGTGACTGGGCATATCCAAGCAAATATAAGCCAGAAAGCTTAATGTGCATCACAGGTAAATTAAAAGAAGGAATTATTAAGGATTGAGCAAGACATGGCAAGAACATGAACTTTACTGAGCAGACAGCTTGGGTTCAGGCAACAGAGGTCATGTTTTACCAACATACTGAAATTCTAAGAGGAAGCAACAAAAATATATGATCAAAGTGGAGCATGAAATATTATTTATCTTTACTTTTTTGATAAGGTGCCACATGAGAGTTTGGGCGTTAAACTAAAATTGGCAGATGTTAAGAGTGGTGTCCCAGAGGGGTCAGTGCTAGGACCGCTGCTATTTTTAATATATATAAATGATTTGGATAGGAATATAAATAACAAGCTGGTGAAGTCAGCAGATGATACTAAGCTAGGTGGATTGGAAGATAATTTACAAAAGTAAAAATGTTAGGTCTGAATATACAATGGGTAGTCTGAAAATTGAAAGTACACATCATGAGAAGAATTTAGTAATTGTAGTGGAGACTCAACTGCCAAACAGTGTTCAGAAGCCATTAGAAAGGCCAAATGAATGTTAGGGTATATACCTGCTGCATCTCCTGCAGCTCCAGCTGCAGATTCTCGTTTGTCTTGAACAAGCCGTTTATTTCTTTCTTCATATTTTTCTGAATGTCTTTCTTGAGCTCATTTATGGCTGTGGCCGTGGCCAGTGTTGCGATTATTTCCTTCAGTTCGGACAAATCGTTTTGGCTTTCGTGCTCCACGGGTGAAGTGGCAACCCCCATTACAGCCAATGCTTCCGGCTCGCGAGGAGTAGATGAATGTGCGGACTGCAAGGCCATCTCTAGTTTCAAGTGATCTTCTTGAATCGGCGAGCTATCGTGACCTGCATCACTTGCACCTTCGCTCCCATTTTCGCTCTCGACTGGTGATGGTGCAGGGGAAGTCTGTGCTTTCATCTGCCTGTTCCAGGTCAGTCTCTGAAAGGCCGTACCTTGCACTTGGGCCTGATGCCTCTCTAGACTTGGGTGTAGTTTTAGGTTTCTTTTCCGTTTCTTTCTGACCCCCTTTCTTATTACTCATGTTTATATACTGTAGTAGAAATTCCTTTGGTTAGGTAAATAAAGGAGACCTCGGGATAATAAGAAATAAGAGAAAAAATAAAGCCGCAGCAACGGAGCTTCGCTTCAGACGTCCATCTCACGTAACGGACGAGACCAACGTATATATAATTGTTTTGATGCAATCTTTAAAGATATGCTGAGAAAAATTGAAGAACACATTTAAGAAAATGCATCTAAACTGAGAGAACTTGCCGATCAGCTGGAAGACGTTAAGCAGACATTCACGGCTTGAACTGAAACAGCGGAACATTTGGCATCTACCACCGATGGGAAAGCTACAGCTGCAAATTCCGAATACAAAAAACTCAGAGACAGACTTGCAACTCTGGAAGATGGATGCAGAAGGAATAATATTAGAATCGAAGGACTACCTGAGAATTGTGAAAGTCCAAACCCAGTATTCACAAAAATAATTGGGGAGGACTTTAAATCAGATACCGAGATTGTAGCAGCTTATCGCATACGTGGATCAAATACCTCTAAACCTAGGACTTTAATTGTCCGCTTCGAGAGATTACAATTTAAGCTTAATGTAATGGCACTTCTCAGACACAAACAAGAGATTATATATGAAAATAACCCCATTCGTATTTTTCATGCTTTCTCACCCTCAACAGCAGCTAAACATGCAGCTTTTTACATCATTAAACAGCGTTTACGGAAAGCCGATATCAGATACAGCCTCTTGTATCCTGCCAAACTGAAAGTGGATATTTAAGACAAATATCACATCTTCTCCTCCACGGAGGAAGCAGAAAAAGAATTAAGAAAGCTGATCCCGACGCTTTTTTGACATACGATAGTGAGTCGCATCCTGTCATGGTATGGCAAGAAGACATTACCTGCTGTCTGATCTGCTTGCAATGATATGGGTATCATAATTATACATCCTTTTTTCTTCTTGGCCACTTTTTGTTTATGTTTTAATTACAATTACACACGTATGTGTGGAAGAAATTAAAATAGTTCTTTCTTTTTTTTTGTTTTTAACTATTCTAAAGGAGACTGTTTAACATCATACCCTTGGTTTATTGTTATTGTTATTATTGTATTAGGGTTTACTATGCTTATCCAGGGCCACCTTTTAACACCATTACCTAGGTTTACTGTCTTAATATTTCAAGACTGTTGAAGATTATATTTTATACTTATAGTATTTAGACTTTATCAGCAATAGATATCTCTACTTTTTAATCCTCAAATGCCGCTGCTGTGGGGCTTGTTTTGTTTTGGACGTGCTCTGTCTCTAGATATGTCAGAGGACTGAGACTTTGTGAACATGGGGATAAGGGGGGGGGGGGGGGAGAAGGAGAGCAAGCTATATGTAATCTATCCTTTTAATCCTTATAATTATAACTTTCAATGTAACAATAGACTGCATGGCAATAACTCATGGGAAAACTGGAAATTAAGGTCAAAGCTAGATCTCACTTCCAGTTAAGACTACAAAATGACATCACAAATTCAGAATCAATGTCTCCATGATGGGACAGTTAACTTTGTGAGCTGGAATGTTAAATGCCCGAATCACGAATTAAAGAGAAAGTATTCTCTCATCTATCAGGTATAAAGATAGATAGATAGATAGATAGATAGATAGATAGATAGATAGATAGATAGATAGATAGATAGATAGATAGATAGATAGATAGATAGATAGATAGATAGATAGATAGATACTGTATTAATCCCAAGGGGCAATTCACAAATGCTAAAATAGTATTTTTAAAGGAGACCCACTTATTAAGCAAAGATCAGTTCCTGCTGCAAAAAGACTGGACTAGCCAAATGTTCCATTCCAGCTTTACAAAGAAAACTAGAGGTGTGGGAATTCTTATACATAGAACAGTCTCATGTGTAGCATCAGATATAGTATCTGATCCCGAAGGGAGATATGTGATTGTCACGGGCAACTTATTTAATTGTAAAGTGATTTTGATAAATGTTTATGCACCCAATGTCGATGAAAGGGAATTCATGCAAAATGTATTTGCATCTATTCCCAATGTGAACACTCATAAAATTATAATGGCTGGGGACTTTAATTGTGCTTTAAATCCACTCTTAGATAGATCTGTCACAGGGGGGATGACATCTAACACTGCAAAGACAATTACACAGTTTGTAACTGACCACAATTTATCAGACCCCTGGAGGTTTCTAAACCCAAACTCAAGAACATATTCCTTCTACTCACCAGTGCATCATTGCTACTCAAGAATTGATTATTTCTTTATAGATAATAATTTCTTGCCTGCGATTAAATCTTGCAAGTATGACGCTATTGCTATTTCTGACCATGCCCTTCTGATCTTGGAGCTGAAATCATTATGCCCCACATACTCATCTCACAGATGGCATCTTAACCCACTTTTGTTAGCAGATGAGAACTGTACAGGATTTATATCAAAACAAATCAGTTTCTTCCTAGAGACAAATACATCCTCAGAGGTCTCTGCAGGAATACTCTGGGAAACTCTAAAGTGTGTTAGAGTCCACGGCTTTAAGAAAGGGCCAGGTTTTAAATCTGTAAAGCCGTGTCATTCTCCGAGGGTGCAAGTTGCACGACCGCGAGGAGTTAATGATGTGGTTGGAGTGAGTCGCACCTGTATGTGTGGGTGCGGTCATTCTCGTTTGCCTCATTGGCTTCCTGCAGTGTGTAATTAAGGCGCTGCACCCACGGAGGCACCCGCGGGGGTGTATATGTACGGGTCAAACCAGAGAGAGGAGAGAGATGAATGGAAAGAGATATATGAATAGAGAGATTGATCGAGGAGAAAGGAAAAGGAGGTTAAAGAAAATGAGACAGCAGTCTTAGCAGGAGGATCTGGCCACCTGGAAAGTGGAGACACCACGAGCTGGAGCCCTGCGCAGGAGCGTTAGTCAGTTGCGCTCTAGGGGCTAGTTTGCCCCACTGAAAACAAGTGAGTGGGGTGAGTAGAGCGGTGATTTGAGGAGCGACTGCGGGTGCACGAAAGATCAAGGGAGGAGAGCTGACCTCGGTGGTCTGGCAGTGACGTCCGGAAGGAGGCCAAGATGGAGGTTAGCTGAAGGAGCTCGTGGCTGTTGGTCTCTGCCGGCTGTGAGTAATGGGTGAGCCGGGGAGAAAGAGACGGAGGTGGGCCGGAGAGTAAAGGGAGTGAGAGGCTGCATTTTTAACTTCTGTATTTTAACCTCGAGTTTTAAAGGATTTATTTATTGGATAGTTTTTTATCCCGACTGGACACTTGTTTTTATGAATTTATTTACTGAACTTGATGCACTGCACTGTTTGTTTTGACGATTGTTTTAACAAAAGCACTTAAGCACTTTTTGGATGTATCCCCTGGCTTCATGTGAGATTTGTCCCCATTTGTCAGCTCATCTTGGTGACATTATCAACAGTGTTGGGTTTCGAGCTCCCGGAAGGCATTGGGAGTATGGAAAGAACCCGCAGCGTCACATAAAGGCCTTCTTAAGAGGACAGATTATTTCATATCTTTCCCACAAAAATAAATTAGAAATCAAGAAGGTATCAGAGCTAACCAGCAAAATTACTAGAATAGATCAAGAACATGCCAGGTGTCCAAGCGAGGCTCTTCATAGGAAAAGACAGGCTTTGCATTCAGAGCTCAACCTCTTAACAACCAAAGAAACTGAACAACTAATTATTAAATCAAGACATCATTACTATGAACACGAAGAGAAAGCTAATAAGCTCTTAGCTCAACAAATCCACAAGCAAGAAGTTTGCAATACAATACATCCATCCATCCATCCATCCATTTTCCAACCCGCTGAATCTGAACACAGGGTCACGGGGGTCTGCTGGAGCCAATCCCAGCCAACACAGGGCACAAGGCAGGAACCAATCCCGGGCAGGGTGCCAACCCACCGCAGGCAATACAATACAATACAATTTATTTTTGAATAGCCCAAAATCACACAAGAAGTGCCACAATGGGCTTTAACAGGCCCTGCTTCTTGACAGCCCCCCAGCCTTGACTCTCTAAGAAGACAAGGAATACAATCCCAGCAATCACCAACACGAACAGAGATAAAATCATTGACCATAAAAATATCTTTTTATTCTTTTGGCTGCTCCCGTTAGGGGTTGCCACAATGGATCATCTTCTTCAATATCTTTCTGTCCTCTGCATCTTGTTCTGTTACACCCATCACCTGCATGTCCTCTCTCACCACAACCATAAACCTTCGCTTAGGCCTTCCTCTTTTCCTCTTCCCTGGCAGCTCTATCCTTAGCATCCTTCTCCCAATATACCCAGCATCTCTCCTCTGCACATGTCCAAACCAATGCAATCTCGCCTCTTTGACTTTGTCTCCCAATCATCCAATTTGAGCTGACCCTCTAATGTACTCATTTCTAATCCTATCCATCCTCATCACACCCAGTGCCAATCTTAGCATCTATAACACTGCCACCTCCAACTCTATCTCCTGCTTTCTGGTCAGTGCCACTGTCTCCAACCCATATAACATAGCTGGTCTCACTACTGTCCTATAGACCTTCCCTTTCACTCTTGCTGATACCCGTCTGTCACAAATTACTCCTGACACTCTTCTCCACCCATTCCACCCTGCCTGCACTCTCTTTTTTACCTCTCTTCCACAATCCCCATTACTCTGTACTGTTGATCCCAAGTATTTAAACTCATCCACCTTCACCAGCTCTACTCCCTGCATCCTCACCATTACACTGCCCTCCCTCTCATTTACACACATGTATTCTGTCTTGTTCCTACTGACCTTCATTCCTCTCCTCTCTAGAGCATATCTCCACCTCTCCAGGGTCTCCTCAACTTGCTCCCTACTATCGCTACAGATCACAATGTCATCAGCAAACATCATAGTCCACAGGCACTCCTGTCTAATCTCGTCTGTGAACCTGTCCATCACCATTGCAAATAAGAAAGGGCTCAGAGCCGATCCCTGATGTAATCCCACCTCCACGTTGAATGCATCCGTCGCTCCTACTGCAGACCTCACGACTGTCACAACTTCCCTTGTACATATCCTGTACAACTCTTACGTACTTCTCTGGCACTCCTGACTTCCTCATACAATACCACAGCTCCTCTCGAGGCACCCTGTCATATGCTTCCTCCAGGTCCACAAAGGCGCAATGCAACTTCATCTGGCCTTCTCTAAACTTCTCCATCAACATCCTCAGAGCAAACTTTGCATCTGTGGTGCTCTTTCTTGGCATGAAACCATACTGCTGCTCACTAATCATCACCTCACTTCTTAACTTAGCTTCCACTACTCTTTCCCATAACTTCATGCTGTGGCTCATCAATTTTATCCCCCTGTAGTAACTACAGTCCTGCACATCCCCCTTATTCTTAAATATCGGCACCAGTACACTTCTTCTCCACTCCTCAGACATCCTCTCACTTTCCAAGATTCCATAAAACAATCTGGTTAAAAACTCCACTGCCATCTCTCCTAAACACCTCCATGCTTCCACAGGTATGTCATCTGGATCAACAGCCTTTCCATTTTTCATCCTCTTTATAGCTGTCCTTACTTCCTCCTTGCTAATCTGTTGCACTTCCTGATTCACTATCTCCACATCATCCAACCTCTTCTCTCTCTTGTTCTCTTCATTCATCAGCCTCTCAAAGTACTCTTTCCATCTGCTCAACACACTCTCCTCGCTTGTGAGTACATTTCCATTTTTATCCTTTATCACCATAACCTGCTGCACATCTTTCCCAGCTCAGTCCCTCTGTCTAGCTAATCAGTACAGGTCCTTTTCATCCTCCTTAGTGTCCAACCTCTCATACAACCTATATTGATTTGGCAAAATTTTACACCGGATGCCCTTCCTGACGTAACCCTCCCAATTTATCCGGGCTTGGGACAGGCACGAAGAAACACACTGGTTTGTGCATCCCCTGTGGCTGGGTTATTGACCATAAAAATATAATGCACACATTTAGAGACTACTATAAATCCTTATATTCTATTAAGTTCAAAGAAGACAACACACAATCTAATGCATTTCTGGATACATTACAGATACCACAAATAGATACTTTTATTGCAGAGGAATTGGATAAACCTCTGGCACTCTCAGAAGTACTAGATGCTATAAAGTCACTTCAGAGCGGAAAAAGCAGCAGGCCCTGATAGCTACCCTGTCGAATTTTATAAGAAATTCTTTACTCAGCTAGCTCCCCTCTTATTAGCAACATTTACAGAAGCTAGAGACAATCAAATTCTACCTTAAACTTTTCACCAAGCATTAATCGCTGTCTTTCCTAAACAAAAGAAAGACTTATTACAATGTGCATCATACAGACCAATTTCACTTCTGAATAATGATGTTAAGATACTCTCCAAAGTCCTAGCTAGAAGGATGGAGAAAGTGCTGCCTTCGGTAATATCACAAGATCAAACTGGATTTATTAAAGGCCGACACTTAGCTTCCAATCTCCGATGCCTGTTTAATGTAATATATTCATCTGCAAAATCAAACACACTGGATAATTATTATCGTTGGATGCAGAAAAAAGCATTTGATATGATTGAATGGAACTACGTTTTCACTACATTAGAGAAATTTTGGTTTGGCCCAAATATTTGTGCATGGATCAAACTACTGTATATCAATCCAGAAATTCAGTTTGTATTAATAACATTTGCTCAGACTACTTTAAACTAGAACATGGTACCAGACAAGGATGCCCCTTGTCACCACTGCTATTTGCAATTGCCATTGAACCACTGGCAGTTCACTGTCGAAATGCTTATCAGATAAAGGGGATTATCAGAGAAGGACCTGAACAGAAAATTTCTCTATATGCAGATGATATGGTTTTGTATATATCAGACCCACAAAATACTGTTCCTGAAGTCTTAACAGCACTTATAGAATTTCAAAAGATCTCTGGTGTCAGAATTAATTTGAATAAAAGTGTGCTCTTTCCAGTGAATTCTCAAGCATACAATTTTAAATTGGACACCTTCCCTTTTATTATTGCAGATCAGTTTAAATACCCTAGGGGTAAATATCACAAGTAAACACAAAGCTCTTTATCAACAAAGTTTTTTTGTCTGTATGGAAAAAATTAGGCAAGACTTGCATAGATGATCAACCCTCCATCTCACTCTAGCTGGAAGAATTAATGTTGTTAAGATGAATATCCTTCCTAAGCTTCTCTTTTTATTTCAAAACATTCCAAAATACATCAATAAATCATTCTTTAAGCAATTAGATTCAACCATAACCTCATTTATTTGGAACTCAAAACATCCACGTATCCAAAGAGCGACTCTAGAAAGACCTAAGACAGAAGGTGGCATGGCTCTACCTAACTTGCAGTTTTATTACTGGGCAGCTAACATACAAGCTATAAAAACCTGGTTACAAATAGATGAACATACACAAGCTTGGTCCACAATAGAAATAAAATCCTGCAGTACTTCTCTATATTCCCTGCTTTGTTCCCCAATAAATGCAAGTTATCGCCAATATACTAATAACCCAATTGTGTTTCACTCACTCAGAATATGGAACCAATGTAGAAAGCATTTTAAGATGGAGAATCTTTTATCTGTGGCACCTCTGCATGAGAACCACCTTTTTCAACCCTGGCAAACATATGCAGTTTTTAATATATGGAAAACATTTGGGATTAAATTGCTTAGAGATCTTTATATAGACAACATCTTTGCATTATATGAACAATTACATTCCAAATTTAATTTTCCAGCAACACATTTCTTTCACTATCTTCAAATTAGAAACTTTGTCAAACAGAACCTGCCAGATTTTCCCCATCTCCCACTTTCCTCTATGCTAGAAAAAATATTGCTCATTCTCGAGGACTCATACAGCATTTCTGCAATATATAAAAATATTTTACATTCCTTCCCTTTCAAAGATCTAAGAGGACAATGGGAAAAGGATCTCTCACTCAACATATCAGAAATGGAGTGGAAGGTAGCAATGCAGAGAATTCATTCAAGCTCCATTTGCACAAAACATACAATTATTCAACTCAAAATTATGTATCGAGCACATCTGTCCAAAATGTTTCCATGGCAAGATCCAATCTGTGAACACTGCAATCAAGCTCCGGCCTCACTGGGTCACATGTTTTGGGCCTGCACCAAATTAACATCATTCTTGGCAATAGTTTTTAAGTGCCTTTCAGACAGCCTTGGTGTCACAATCTCTCCTAATCCATTAACAGTTGTGTTTAGTGTTCTTCCAGAGGGGCTTTAAGTGGAGAAGGACAAACAAACTGTGATTGCCTTCACTACACTATTGGCACGCAGACTTATTTTGCTAAACTGGAAGAATCCTAACTCTCCTGTTTTAAGTCAGTGGGTAACTGATGTTTTATATAATATGAAATTGGAAAAAATCAAATTCTCACTTAGAGGATCTGTGCAGAACTTTTTGAAAACCTGGCAGGATCTAATCAATAATATTTTAGAATAATGTCAATGTCAATGTCAATGAAGCTCTTAAAGCACTGAGGAAATAGATTCTCTCCGCATTTTTTTCTTCTCCATTTATCTGTATCCGCGTATTAAAATCATTAATTTATTTATTTTTACTATTTTTAAGTTTAATTCCGTTGGCCATGCTCTCTTTCTCAGGGGTGTGGGTTGATTTGTTTTCAATCCTATTTTTTTTTTGTAAAAATTGATCTATTTGTATGGAATGGTTACTATAAAATCAATAAAATAAAAAAAAGAATGTTAGGGTATATAACATGATGTGTAGAGTACAAGTCCAATTAGGTTAGCTTTTTAACGCAGTGGTGAGACCTCATCTGGGGTACCGTGTGCAGTTTTGGTCTCCAGGCTACAAAAAGGACATAGCAGTGCTGGAAAAAGTAAAGAAAAGAGCAACTAGGATGATTTCAGGGCTACATGGGATGAATTATGAGGAAAGATTAAAAGAAGCGAGCCTTTTAAGTTTAAGTAAAAGAAGATTAAGAGGAGACATGATTGAAGTGTTAAAAATTAACAAGAGAATTAGTACAGTGGATTGAAACTGTTATTTTAAAACACAGGGACACAGGTGGTAAATCTCACACAATAATTAGACATTTTGCTTTACACACAGAAACATGTACACACATGGAATAAGCTACCAAGTAGTTTTGTAGACAATAGGACTTTAGGTACTTTCAAAATTAAATTGATGCTAGTTTAGAAGAATTAAGTGGATAGTAGTGGCAAGCTTTGTTGAGCTGAATGTCCTGTTCACATCTAGATTGTTCTAATGTTATAATGAAATAATACAATTTTTTTCACTTCTTATTTCTTCAAAAGTGCCAGGAATTTATATTTGGAAGGTTGAAAAATGCCATTTCATTGTCCAGAAGAGAGAATGTTGCTGTTTAAATGGTTTTTACAGAAATATGCAATGGTTGATCCATCCATTAACCAGATAACAGGTAAGTAAATGGTAAAAGAATACACACCCTTCCTTTATTGGAATAAAAAAGCATGTGCCAAAAAATTTTCTTGGAATAATAAATTTGTAAAAGTATGTTGAGGACCTTCTCTATTCCAACCTGTAATTTACAATATTTTCAAATTTAAATGATTAATTTGAAAGTATATATTTACAGTATACTAGAGGGTTTTGCCAACCCCACCTGCTTGTGCTACGTGCCAGCTACTTCACATCTTTGCCACTCACTTTCACCAAACAACAGATGTTTTAATTTTTGCAGATATGCCTCTTCATTGGGAAGAAACACTACTTTTCCCTGATGGCAACACGAATTAGACAATTTACAAGTCTCCAACTTAAAGTTTGAATCCAAACAATATATTCGATCTCTTTTTGCTCTTCCATTATTTCACAGAGTAATAATTTCTGTTTGTTTGCGCTAATGCGATCTTTACTATAATTTTTTTGAGTCTTTCGAATTTTAGTACTTTCATTATCTCTAACCTGCTCTGTATGTGTATTGCGCAACATTTTTTAATTCTTTACGATGTTCTACTTTGTCATCTACTCTTTGTCTTTTATTTCCAGCCCCAGGCGTGGTTAAATCTCTTGGAACAAAGTCTCATCTCGCGGGAAGTGAAAGTACGTCTCGTCCCAGGATTTTTTTATTGTAATTGCCAACCAGTTTAATCCATCTCCACTCTCACTTACCAGAGCTAAAGGGGTCCATTGGTATGTGCTCTCTTTTAGTTGCCCTTTGGCAAGAGAGTAAGGGAATCATAAAGATATTTCTCATTAATTCCACTCTACAGTTCTCTGTCCATTTCCTTACTAGTAGTAAGTGAGAACATCCAATGAATCCATTTATCTTGCCATCTGTGTCTTTTACTGGCATTGTAAGAACAATTCTTCTAAAAATAAATTTTAAAATGACTTACCTTTCATAACATATAAGCAGACACAGATTTGTGTGCAATAGTGAATGCCAACTTCCAGTCTAGTGAATCCTTTGTGGAGCTGAGATGTGTTTTACATATTTGCATAAGTGTCTTCCTAAAATCCAAGGATAGTCTGGCTTTTAATGGTCCCAGAATTTTACATAACAGCTCCAAATAACTCCAAAGAGATCAGTTGCTTAAAGCATAAGGAAGTGTAAAAAGTTCTATTGAACTATGAAGGATGACAATACAAGAAAAAGAGATGCACACGACAAAGACAAATAAACCCTGAAGGGAGTGCTAGCTCCATTAATGAACTAGTGCGTTACAGCACATTATTGGGTCCATAGTGGTGTGCATTTTTTAATAAAAACAGTGTGCCTCAGATCAGGCTTGTGGGTGTATGTTGCTCCACTCTTTAACTGTGTGGCCACAGGAAGTTCAATAGGGTGGGGGCCAACTGATTACTTGTTACATGCAGGTGCGATTGGCTCAGCTGTTTTCCACGGACATTCTGTGGGTTATTAGGTGGAGCACCTACACTCACAAGGTAGAAAATAAGCCAGAGAAAAGAACAATGGTTGAAGCAAAACAAATCAAGAAAGTTCAGGAGAAAAATGATTTATGATCATAAAGAAAATTAAAGTCACAGTCACAGATGAACTGATGTAGGCTACTACGTCAGCACAGCCATGATCCTGTGGCATGACAGTTGGGAAAAAGCCCTGTGCAGAACAGTGATGCTCCAGGGGTAAGGTTGCACCTTGTGAAGCACTGAAGGGCAGCAGGTGCTACCAGGTGCGCCAAGAGTTCCATTGATGCCGATGGACAGCAGTGAAAGAAGGAAGCCAGGTTCATGGATGCCAAGGGATGCCAGAGGGCATCCTGTGTGGCTTAGAAGACTTCAAAAAGAGAGCTGCAGAGGATCAAAAATGGATGGGCACAATGAAGCTCGTGATAGGTTTTAATTGAAGCAGATCCATTAAAATATTTTGCATATGAAGGCTAAATTTTAAAGTATATTTATAAATATTGTAATAGTTTTCTTAAATGTATCTCAGGGTATACTGTTCCTAATATTATTAAATATATATTGCACAATATATTTTTGGAAATACATTGCAATATACAGAAATGGCAATAATTACAATACATTTCAGTTTACTGCTACATATTCGTACATATGTTTATCCTTGAAGTATTTTATAAGAAAGTTTAAAATACATTCATATAGGTAGTAGTATATTTTTAAGATAAAAATTTTACATTGTAGGAACCAGAACAGAACATAGTGAAATGTTAGGGGCCTCAGGGTAAACCTGATTAATAACGAAAACTTAAAAATCAAACAAATGCAAAAAAGAAATAAGTATTTGAACTCTTAAGGTTGAAGTTTACTTCTTCGGTATGCTCTTCTGTGGACAGATTTTGTCTCCTCTAGACGTGTGTTCAGTAATGAATGGTGACTTCCAGTCTAGCGAATCTTTATATTGTCTGGGCAGAAGGGGCGGGCTTCCTGGATCTAACCGGAATTGATTGGCTTCTTCTTCTGATCTGAGGACGAAAAAGAGAAGGAGTCAACAAATGCACCAAAGCCCTAAAGAGGCTCCATAAACACATGAACGTGTCTGACAACCTGCATTTAATTTTTGTAAGGGAAGATATTGCTTTGGTACAATATACCAGTTCGTGTTTATCTTGGAGTTTCACTTCAGTTTGGTGCAAACCTCTGGAGCAAAGAACTTTCTTAGCATTTCACAGTGAAAGCAAGACTATACAGTATAATGTATAATGAATATAATAATGTATGTTTCCCTTCCTGTTCATTCTCTACACAATAGACTTCCAGCACAATACCAACGCTTGCCATCTACAGAAATTTTCACATGACTTATCCATCATAGGTTTTAATAATGAAGATGAGTCAGAGTACAGGAAAGTCATGGAGAACCTTGTCTTGTGGTGCAGGGATAACAACCTGCAACTCACCATGAGCAAGACAAAAGAGCTTGTGATGGACTTATGAGACCAGTCAACATTAAGTGGGAGGACATGGAAGTGGTTCAGAGCTACAAGAACCTGGGGGTTCACATAAACTGAACTGGTCTGACACCACAGTGGCACTGTACAAGAAGAGCCAGAGCAGACTGTACTTGCTAAGTAGACTCAGGGCTTTTGATGTGTGCAGCAAGCCGCTGGAAATGTTCAACCAATCAATAGTAGCCAGTGTAGTGTTCTATGCTGCAGCCTGCTGGGTAATCAACCTGAGCACAAAAGAATCACAATGTCTGAACAAACTTATCAAGAAAGCCTACTCCATCACAGGGTGAACCCTGAACACACTGGAAGCTGTTCTGGAAAAGAGAATGATGGCAAAATTGGGTGCCATCATGAAAAATCCCCTCCATACCCTCCAGGAAGCACGATCTTACAGCAGTTTCAGCCACAGTCTCATTCCACCATAGCGTGCTAGGAAGCCACTCTGAGGGACTTTTCTGCCCACTGCTATCAGGCAATTCAATGTTTCCACCCGATGTACTCATTAAGTTTATTTTTATTTATTTATTTATTTATTGATTGATTGATTGGATATATTATCTATGCTGTGACTCTGTATTGTGTTTTATGTTTCTACTGCTGTGTGCATTTGAGTTTCCCCTTGGATCAACAAAGTGTATCTAATCTAATCTAATCTAAACGTATAAGCAAGCATTGTATCATAATAATAATAATCATAAGATGAAGAATTAAGGTGGCACGGTGGCGCAGTGGTAGTGTTGCTGCCTCGCAGTTAGAAGGTCTGGGTTTGCTTCCCAGGTCCTCTCTGCGTGGAGTTTGCATGTTCTCCCCGTGTCTTCATGGGTTTCCTATGGGTGCTCTGGTTTCCTCCCACGGTCCAAAGACATGCAGGTTAGGTGCAATTGGCGATCCTAAATTGTTCCTAGTGTGTGCTTGGTGTGTGTGTGTGTGTATGTGTGTCCTGCGGTGGGCTGGTGCCCTGCCCGTGGTTTGTTTCCTGCCTTGTGCCCTGTGCTGGCTGGGATTGGCTCCAGCAGACCCCTGTGACCCTGTGTTAGGATATAGCGGGGTGGACAATGATTGACTGAATAATTAAAATGTAAAATATGTTGTATACAAAAAAGTAATATTTCATAAGCCTGTTATATATATGACAACAAAGCTTATTAAATAAGTATTAAAAAGTGATGGAACTTCATTGCTGCCTACAACCTGCTAGGTGTTTGTGTTTATCTATTTCCCTCTCATATTCAACTCCTCTCCTTCATTATTATTTCAAGTGAGGGTGACACTCAATGGTACTCCCCTCCAGTTGTTTATGTATTTTTGAAGGGGGCTGCTTAACCTGAAACAGGCTGACATGGAACATGGAGAAGCTTATTCTGAAGATGGACAACCCATGCAAACTACAGCATATGGGTCTGAAGGGTGCCGGGGGCTGGAGGTTCTGTCAATGGCCTGAATGAGAATTATTTAGGGACATCAAATTCAGTCACAGGCATTTGGGTCTAGCTGAAAACTAAGAGAGGGGTCCAGAGTTCTGCTTCCTACAGCAGAGGGCAGGACACTGGAAAAGTCTTAATGACATCAGATGTTTATTCCTCTTTGGTACCCCCCACCCTCACCAAATAAAGGAAAAGGCCCTTTGTGAGTTCTGAGGTACATGCTAAATGTGGCAGAACTGAAGTGGTTGGCCAAATAGTTAAATGACCGATTTGAACCTGTATACATTACAGGCAGAGCATGTGGGTTCAGAGTCACCATGGGTAAAAAAGTATAAAGGAACCAAGGATATTGCTGTAAGTAGAAGCAAGAAATCAGAAAATGAAAAATCTAATACATACAGTTACAAGTACAATATTCAGAACAGAACAATAATACAACATATACCAATGCATTCACTTGTAGCAATTCATGCTGTAACTATTGAGTTCAGAATGCCTTGTTTCCCACGCCATTATATGAATTAAAGGAAGAGGGTGAAAAAAAAAATAACACGAGCTTCATAATTATACAACCAAAAAAACAATAGGGTAGAAATAAATGAAAAATGACAATTGGCAGCTATTGTGAAATGTACCATAACAGTCAAACCTATACTTTGAAAAGGAGCTTGAATGCGCCACCATTAAACATGAAGCAGACAGATCCAACCGGATAGTCAAGTTAACGATTTGGTAATAAATCACTAGCTAATTCTTGGAAACAGGCAGATCTTAAATCTGTCAGAGACATCAACCTAATGTAACACAGGGCTGTCTTAACATATGAGCATAATGGGTACTGGCCAGGAGTGCCAGGAGCATAGGGGCCCATGATGTTTCTGATGCCTATATATGTTTCTGTTTTGCTCTCAAAACAGGAGCCCCAGCACACTACTTTGCCCGGGGGGCCTATGATATACTACCAATGAACGACACAACTTTTGTATTCTTTCTATCTGCGACTTCAAGAACAAATTATACCTGGCAAAAAACGTCAAACCTTTTTTCAAGTTAAGCACGAGAAGTTAAGATCTGTCCATTTTAAAATAGCTCCTTTTTCAGGATAAGTCTGACTTAAGAGGGTAAATAGAACAAAGAAAGCTCAAAAGGAAACAAAAACTGCAGTTTATAGAAAAATACCAATAGTGTATAATGGAATTTGGCAGAAATGACAAATGAGATCACATAACACTGAGCTGGCTGTCTCATAGGCTCCCATTGTAACGGCTGGGAATAAAAGTCAACACCCCTGTAAATAAGTAAAACAATGTGATGAAAAATGATTACTGTTGCCAGTAATATATCTGAACACTCATTTCCACATCTTACAATGTGATTGCACGCCTAGATTTGTCCCATTTCCTAAACCTCTATGACTTTTATCAGTATGGGTGGTGTTGTTCTGCAATGTGTCTAAATATTGCATCAGGCCTAGGAATCTTAAATACAGATTTCAACTTTGGGAAAGCAGCCCAGCATCCCAATATCAGGATATGGCCTGTCCCGGGCCCTCGAGTCGTGCTGCTGCTATGTTGTCAGGAGGGGCAAAGGAAAGAATTAAGGGAGCCTGACTAAAGCGTGATGCACTGTGCCATACTGTACAGCTTAATGAGAAACCAGTTATTATTGGTGAAGCAACTATTGCTCAAGTTACCATCCATCCATTATCCAACCCGCTATATCCTAACACAGGGTCATGGGGGTCTGCTGGAGCCAATTCCAGCCAACACAGGAAACAAACCCCAGGCAGGGCACCAGCCCACCAGAGGGCATGCACACACACACACACACACACAAAGCACAATTTAGAATCGCCAATCCACCTAACCTGCATGTCTTTGGACTGTGGGAGGAAACCGGAGCACCCGGAGGAAACCCATACAAACACGGGGAGAACATGCAAACTCCACACAGGGATGACCCGGGAAGTGAACTCGGGTCTCCTAATTGCGAGGCAGCAGCACTACCACTGCACCACCGCACCGCTACCACTGCGCCACCAATGGAAGCACTAACAGGTCACAAAGTTAAATAACAAGTTCCATTATAGGCAAACATTGGTTTCTAATTAAGAAAATGAATTGAAATAAAAACCGTCCGTCACTGCAGTCCTCCAGAATCAAACTTGAGGGTCCCCTGCGCTGTACTCTAAGTGTATATCAAGCTAACATCGAGTTCTGAACCGGAGATCTGAAGAACAATGTCAAATTTATTGAAATGAAAACTGACAATGCTTAGTACTGCAAAGCAGAAACAGTTCTTTGTCAGCATTGTTTTAGGATTTAAAAAAGCAAGGCTGTTACAGTAATATCACTTTTTGATAAGTGTGAAGATGGCAGCAGTAGCTTTGTAGTTAATACACTTTAATATAATCTGATTGTATGTGCATTTCTTAATCATATTTCTACTACACAGCTTGCACATTTGCTTTTATTAATTAAGATTTCTTTCCAGTTTTCTGTTCATGCTGACAAAATGACAGGGATTGCTTTTTGGACTGAGTCTAGACATCACTCATCAGGACTAAAACATCATGGTGACAACTCATCCTAAGTAACTGTGTTGTTTTAAATTTAATTAAATACACATGTGGCCATCACATTGATGGAAAAACATCTCATTACCTCTTCTATATCACCTTTATTTACCTGAGCTATGCTCCTTTTACTGTCACTTGTGGTATAATGGAAAGGGTAAGTGTTCTCAGCATTGATTTGACTTTGGCACTTATTCACAAACTCATCTCTTGGTATTCCTTTCTTAGAGTTCATTCAGGTATTATTATATTTCAAACTAGTCCATGGAAGTAACATTATGATTTTCCTGTTTGCTGCCACTTGATTTACAATGGATTATTATGTGCTACACAACTAAGATGGATTGAAATCTAAGTAATCAATGTATACTTCAGCATTAATATTTTACACATTGAAATACATTTTGCAATGCATGTAGTAATTACATTACTACATTTGTCATTCCAACAGATGGTACATTAAAACATTTGTATAACGAAATGCATTACAACAAATGTTTATGATGTGTCATCTGTTGAAATAACAAATGCAATGCATGTATCTCTGCTATATGAGATTTGGTATGGGATTCGTACAAGCAGTGTTAATGTCTGTGATGTACTACCTATAGGAATAGCAAATGCAATGAATTATATTACTACAAATGTTTGCGATGCACCATCAATTGGAATGACAGCTGCAGAAACACACAGATACACAGACGCTTATTCTTTAGCTAACAACATTTATTTATATGGCACATTTTCATACAAATAATGCAGCTCAAAGTGCTTTACATGATGAAGAAAGAGAAAAAAGACCAAATAAATAAGAATTAAAATAAGAGAACACTAATTAACATAGAATAAAAGTAAGGTCCGATGTTTTCAGCAGTTTTTTAAAGTGCTCCGCTGTATTAGCCTGGCGAATTCCTATTGGTAAGCTATTCCAGATTTTAGTTTCATAACAGCAGAAGGCCACCTCATCACTTCTTTAAAGTTTAGCTCTTGGAATTCTAAGCAGACACTCATTTGAAGATCTAAGGTTACTATTTGGAGTGTAAGCTGTAAGACATTCCAAAATATAAGATGGAGCGAGATTATTTAAGGCTTGTAAACTATAAACAGGATTTTAAAGTCAATCCTAAATGACACAGGTAACCAATGTAGTGACATCAAAACTGGAGAGGTGGGCTCGGATTTTCTTTTCCTAGTTAAGATTCTAGCAGCTGCATTCTGCACTACTTGCAATCGATTGATGTCTTTTTTGGGTACTCCTGAGAGGAGAGAGTTAGAGTAATCTAGTCAACTGAAAACAAAAGCATGGATTAATTTCTCAGCATCTTGAATAAGAGGTCTAACTTTTGCTATATTTCTTAAGTGGAAAAATGCTGTCCTAGTAATCTGATTAATATGTGATTTAAAATTCAGGTCAGAGTCAATAGTTACCCCTAAATTCTTTACCTCCGTTTTGACTTTTAATCCTAATGCATCAAGTTTATTTCTAATAACCTCATTATATCTATTATTGCCAATCACTAAAATTTCTGTTTTCTCTTTATTTAGTTTGAGAAAATTTACTACTCATCCATTCAGAAACACAAGTAAGACATTGTGTCAGTGAATTAAGAGAGTCGGGGTTGTCAGGCGCTATTGATAAATACAGTTGTGTGTCATCAGCATAGCTAAGGTGGACGTGGTTTTGCTATTCTGGTGCATATAGTGAAATGTTCAAAGATGACTTTTTAAATTGTCACATGCCAAGTACCTTCTTAATTCATACAGCTGAAAGTTCTATTGGAGCTCCTAATTTTTCCTTCTTGACTGATTTTTGTCATCCAGAAGTTCATATTCTGGGTCTGACAGATGTTACAGTCGAGTCAAGCACTCACTGCAATTATCCAGTTAGACCACTCGGATAACTGGGATGTATGGGGGCCAAGACAACAGTGAACAAGAGACTTGTTAAACTGTGTAATGAAAAACAAACACTTGTACAGGTACAGTCATATGAAAAAATTTGGGAACCCCTCTCAGGCTGCATAATAATTTACTTTCAACAAAAAAGATAACAGTGGTATGTATTTCATTTCCTAGGAACATCTGAGTACTGGGGTGTTTTCCAAACAAAGATTTTTAGTGAAGCAGTATTTAGTTGTATGAAATTAAATCAAATGTGAAAAACTGGCTGTGCAGAAATGTGGGTCCCCTTGTAATTTTGCTGATTTGAATGCATGTACCTGCTCAATACTGATTACTTGCAACACCAAATTGGTTGGATTAGCTCGTTAAGCCTTGAACCTCATAGACAGGTGTGTCCAATCAGGAGAAAAGGTATTTAAGGTGGTCAATTGCAAGTTGCGCTTCCCTTTGACTCTCCTCTGAAGAGTGACAGCATGGGATTCTTAAAGCAACTCTCAAAAGATCTGAAAACAAAGATTGTTCAGTATCATGGTTTAGGGGAAGGCTACAAAAAGCTCTCAGAGGTTTAAACTGTCAGTTTCAACTGTAAGGAATGTAATCAGGAAATGGAAGGCCACAGGCACAGTTGCTGTTAAACCCAGGTCTGGCAGGCCAAGAAAAATACAGGAGCAGCATATGCGCAGGATTGTGAGAATGGTTACAGACAACCCACAGATCACCTCCAAAGACCTGCAAGAACATCTTGTTGCAGATGGCGTATCTGTACATCGTTCTACAATTCAGTGCAATTTGCAAAAAGAACATCTGTATGGCAGGGTGATGAGAAAGAAGCCCTTTCTGCACTCACGCCACAAACAGAGTCACTTGATGTATGCAAAGGCTCATTTATACAAGCCAGATTCATTTTGGAACAAAGTGCTTTGGACTGATGAGACAAAAATTGAGTTATTTGGTCTTAACAAAAAGTGCTTTGCATGGCGGAAGAAGAACACCACATTCCAAGAAAAACACCTGCTACCTACTGTGAAATTTGGTGGAGGTTCCATCATGCTGTGGGGCTGTGTAGCTAGTTTAGGGACTGGGGCCCTTGTTAAAGTCGAGGGTCAGATGAATTCAACCCAATATCAACAAATTCTTCAGGATAATGTTCAAGCATCAGTCACAAAGTTGAAGTTACGCAGGGGTTGGATATTCCAACAAGACAATGACCCAAAACACAGTTTGAAATCTACAAAGGCATTCATGCAGAGGGAGAAGTACAATGTTCTGGTATGGCCTTCACAGTCCCCTGACTTGATTATCGTCAAAAATGTATGGGATGATTTGAAGCAGGCTGTCAATGCTCGGCAGCCATCAAATTTAACTGAACTGGAGAGATTGTGTATGGAAGAATGGTCAAAAATACCTCCATCCAGAATCCAGACACTCATCAAAGGCTATAGGAGACATCTACAGACTGTTATATTTGCAAAAGGAGGCTCGACTAAGTATTGATGTAATAGCTCTGTTGGGGAGCCCAAATTTATGCACCTGTCTCATTTTGTTATGATGCATATTGCATATTTTCTGTTAATCCAATAAACTTAATGTCACTGCTGAAATACTAATGTTTCCATAAGGCATGTCATATATTAAAAGGAAGTTGCTACTTTGAAAGCTCAGCTAATGATTAACAAAAATCCAAAGAATTAAGAGGGATTCCCAAACTTTTTCATATGACTGTATATTTCATTTTAACTCTTATTCTTTAACAGCCTTTTTTTTTCCAAAAAACAAAATCTGAGAGTTTGTCCTAATCTTCTACTACAAAGATCTGGTTAAAATTGAAAAAATAATGCTCCAATAGATAGATATGCTTAAAATATAATGCATTATACACTGAAATCCTGTGAAAAGAAAAGCTCATATACATACACTCTTATTGCTATTCACATAAAAAATGTGCTTTTCCCTTACAATGAGTTATAAACTACACATCCTTGTTTTGCATTTTCACTATTATGCTGTTTCAGTCTTCCTAGCAGTTGAAAGTTCTTTGTTTCTAGAGATTTCTAGCAAAATGGAGTAAAGCTCCTATTTAAAAACTGAGTGATTTATTATACCAAAACACTTTTATATTAAAGTTATAAAAAGCATTCCCAAACCCTGGCAATTGAGAACCACACAACTGGGACAACTGAACAGCTGGAGCACTGAGAGCACAGAAAAAGAGAGAGAAGGACACTGAGATCAGCCTCACTGTTGCTGCCGCTGCATTCACTTCATTCTACCATGTTTCAGGTGGAGTTTGCAAGGCAGAGCCTGACATGCATCCACTAAACAGTATCATCTCCAGACAGAGGAGCAGCTTCAGCGACAAACTGCTGTCACTTTCCTGTTCCACTGATAGACTGAAAAGATCGTTCCTCCCCCACACTATGCGACTCTTCAATTCCACCCAGGGGGATAAATGTTAACATTATTCAAAGTCATTGACTATCTGTATACCTGCATTGTTATCACTCTTTAATTTAATATTTTCTTTATCAGTATGCTGCTGCTGGAGCATGTGAAATTCCCCTTGGGATTAATAAAGTATCTATCTATCTATCTATCTATCTATCTATCTATCTATCTATCTATCTATCTATCTATCTATCTATCTATCTATCTATCTATCTATCTATCTATCTATCTATCTATCTATCTATCTATCTATCTAAAGATTGTTTAATACTTGCTAAGTATTTCTTCATAATTTGTGTTGTGATTTTTTTGTTGTTATTGTTATTTTCCTGCCATTGTACCTTTATGGTAATAATAACAGAACTACCTTTCAACAATGCATTACCTAACAGTCAGCCTTGTCCAATAGTGGAACTAATTGTTCCCTGATAGACAAAAAAGTTCTGCAGATGGCACAGGTCCATTCCCAGGTTCACTCAAACTTGTACATGGCCTATGTGTTTTTTTTTTTTTATTTTATTGATTTTATAAAAATCAAATAACAAGTTTTGCAAGAAAAAAGGTTCTAAACAAATCTCCTGAGAAAGAAAGCTAGGCCAGCAGTGTAAAACTTTATGCTAGTAAAAATAAGTGAATAAATAAATTAATAAATGAATAAAGGTAAATGGGGCAGCACGGTGGCGCAGTGGGTAGTGCTGCTGCCTCGCAGTTGGGAGATCTGGGGACCCGGGTTCGCTTCCCGGGTCCTCCCTGCGTGGAGTTTGCATGTTCTCCCCGTGTCTGCGTGGGTTTCCTCCGGGCGCTCCGGTTTCCTCCCACAGTCCAAAGACATGCAGGTTAGGTGGATTGGTAATTCTAAATTGGCCCTAGTGTGTGCTTGGTGTGTGGGTGTGTTTGTGTGTGTCCTGCGGTGGGTTGGCACCCTGCCTTGTGCCCTGTGTTGGCTAGGATTGGCTCCAGCAGACCCCCGTGACCCTGTGTTCGGATTCAGCGGTTTGGAGAATGGATGGATGAATAAAGGTAAATGGTATAAAAGAGGAGAGAGAACCTGCTTCCTCAATTTAAATGCTTATTCTGAAATGTTATTGATGAGATCCTGCCAGGTTTTGAAAAAGTTCTGCACAGATCCTCTAAGTGAAAATTTTATTTTTTCCAGTTTCAAATAGTATCATCAGTTACCCACTGACTTGGACTAGGAGAGTTAAGATTCTTCCAGTTGACCAAGATAAGTCTACGTGCCAATAGTGTAGTAAAGGCAATCACAGTTTGTTTGTCCTTCTCCACTTTAAGCCCATCTGGAAGTACAACTAACACAGCTGTTAATGGATTAGGAGGGATTGTGACACCAAAGCTGTCTGAAAGGCATTTAAAAATTTTGGTCCAAAATGATGTTAATTTGGTGCAGGCCCAAAACATGTGACCCAGTGAGGCTGGAACCTGATTGCAGCATTCGCAGGTTGGATCTTGCCCTGGAAACATTTTGGACAATTTTAAATGAGAGAGAGGCACTCGATATATAATTTTGGGTTGAATAATTCTATGCTTTGCGCATATGGAGCTCGAGTGAATTCTGTGCATTGCTACCTTCCACTCCTTATCTGAAATTTTGAGTGAGAGATCCTTTTCTCACTGCACTCTTGGATCTTTGCACATGGCCTATTTGGAATTGCCAATTAACCTAACGTGCATGTCTTTGGGGATGCTGTAAAAAACAGTACTGAGGAAAACCCACACAAACACGGGGAAAAACATCTAGACATTCATTATGTGTCCATTCTTTTCTGTTTTCTCTTTAAAATTTGCGAACATGGTAGATACACATTTTTGTTCAAAACTTTATTCAGCAAAATCCTAAAAGATTTATTATGACATGAGGTGAGGATGTTGGTGGTTGTTCTTTCCTCTGCTGCATGCCGGAATTACATTACCATTTATTTCTGTTATGAGTGCAAACAAACAATTGGTAGAATGATGGCAAATAGTATATAAGCAAAAATTATTTTATATTTAATAATTATAAATTTCTTTATGCACCATGGAATACTGCAAAAGTATGGAAGCACTTGACTACATGATGAACAGAAAGAAATTATGGCGGCTTCCTATCTTGTATTCACGTGAAACTTTCTCATATGTACAAGAGAATGACTTTTATGTACGTACAAGATAAAATTAAGTAAAAAATAAACAAGGTTTAGGGCTCTTTGTTTTTGGGGACTGTTCATATCAGGCCAGGTCAGGTCATGTTGGGGAAAATGCACTGGTACAGCACGTTGCTGCACCCACCACATGACAAAACAGCTCGGAATCCTGGTTGGCAACTGAATTTCAGACTCTGTGAGCAACCGCTTGTTTGACATAAAATCAAACCAGTGGTACCCAAGAATTCTCTGAAGAGACACAGTACCGAAGGAGTCTGGCCTTCATTTCAGGTCACTGGATAGCGTCCATGTCTCACAACCATATATCAAAACAGGAAGCACAAAGACTCTTAATACCTGGATCTTTGTCCTTTTGCAAAGATATCAGGAGCGCCACACACCCCTTTTGACCACATGTCCCTCTATACTCTCCCAATCCGTCTACTGATTTCATGGAAAGAGTCACCAGAGACATAAATGTCACTGCCAAGGTAAGTAAACCTCTTGACAAGGTCCACATTCTCTCCGAAGACAGACACACTGCTAATGGCTGTGCCCAGGAGGTCATTGGAAGGCCTGGATCTTCGTTTTTATCCAGGAGACTCGCAAGCCCAGACACTCTGACTACTTGCTCAGTCTCTTGAGAGCCCTGATCAGAGCCCAAGATCACAGCATCACTAGCAAAGTCAAGATCAGTGAATCTTTCTTCACCAACAAATATATCAGTACAATAGAAGTACAGTCAGTCAATCATTTTCCAATTCGCTATATCCTAACACAGGGTCATGGGGGGCCGCTAGAGCCAATCCCAGCCAGCACAGGGCCAAGGCAGGAAAATATCCCGGGCAGGGCGTCAGCCTGCACATACATGGGACAATTTTTAGGATTACCAATGCACCTAACCTGCATGTCTTTGGACTGTGGAAGGAAACCGGAGCACACGTAGGAAACCCACTCAGATATGGGGAGAACATGGAAACTCCGCACAGGGAGGACCTGGTAAGCGAACCCAGGTCTCCTTACTGCGAGACAGCAGCGCCACTGTGCCGCCATACAAGTGCAAGTGTCTATAATTATTATATACTTTGTCTGTTAATGCACACTTCATTGCAAAGTCACAGTGTCTATTGCTGTTTTAATGATGCCTTTTATTAGCCCGCATCATACAGTTATATGTGAAGTACAGCAACAATGTTCAGTTCTGGATGGGAAGCAAGCCAACTGCTGGACAAAAGCACACATTCACAGGGAATCAGTTTACATTTACCAGTCAGGTTAAAGGCTTCTTTTGAAAGAGGAGAGAAAACAAAGAAAGCCCTCAGAGAGAAAATGCAAATTGTACTACACTACTGGCACGTAGACTTATCTTGGTCTATTGGAAGAATCGTAACTCTCCTATTCTAAGTCAGTGGGTAACTGATGTTATATACTACTTGAAATTGGAAAAAATCAAATTCTTACTTAGAGGATCTGTACAAAACTTTTTCAAAACCTGTCAGGATCTAATCAATAACATTTTAGAATAAGCATTTAAATTTAGGAAGCAGGACCCCTCCCCTCTTTTACTCCTTTTATCTTTATTCATTTATTAATGTATTTATTTACTTATTTTTACTAGCTTAAATTTTTACTCTGCTGGCCTAGCTCTCTTTCTCAGGGGTGGGGGTTGATTTGTTTCAAACCTATTTTTGTAAAACTTGATTTATTTGTATGGAATGTTAAGTGATTTTAATAAAATCAATAAAATCAAAAAAAAAAAAAAAGAAAATGCAAATTGTGTAAAATGCATAAAGTACTGAAGGAATCTGGAGAAAGAAGCCAGCAGAGCTAATCATGCCCAAAAGGTGTTCAGGCTGGGCTGTTGGATCAACATTGGTTCAATGTCTGTATGTTGAAAGCGATGGGCTTGCGCTCTTCCCAGTGCTGGGTCCTAGCCTTCACACTGTGTGGCTGAGAAAGACCTTCACCCAATGCACACATTAGCAGAACACAACCCATCGCTAAAGATTTACAGAGGTGGAACCCCATTCCTGTCATCCATTTACTGGATGACATTGCTAACTGGACTGGTGTCAAGTCATGTGCCATTGTTAAATCCTTCTCCCTTCAAGCTGGTGACCACACAAGAAGATAATATGGACAATTAATTAATCTGTGTAACATATTTAGGTGGCTGCTAGAATGTCATTGTGTTATATTCTTGTGCACCATTGCATGTGTTAGCCAACCATGTCTGTTGTTTTCTAGCAAAGCCAATCAGCCACCACACAAACTGTTGTGACAGGGAAGTCATATTCCATTTGTGCAAAAGGATGAGGACCAGCCTCACCATAGCTGCCATTTCCTCCCAATACTTAGAATACACTGTGTCAGAATTATACCTTGGCTCAGCATGTCCCTATACCCATCTTCAACAGAAGATTCTAGCATGCCAAAAATAGCCCAGTATTCATAGACCATTGCTTCACTGGGGCAGCAGAGGCACAACGCTTGTTTAGAAGAGGCACTTGACCCTATTTGAATCATGTTCATCTTTATGTCTTCACACACTGATACATCAGTCTCCAAGCATAGGGTTTTATGTAATGATTCCTCTATTTAGCCACTTGTGGGTTATTAAATGTCTCTCTTTCATCTTGTTTTGGAACCATTTCTTTTCTGTATAATGGTTTTCATTTAAATTGGACACCTCTTGAAACAGCTATTTTGTTGTGATAGAGTGTGCTCATGTCTGTTACATTGATTGGTAATTCTAAATTGGCTGGTGTAAGTTAAGTTGAGTGTGTATACATACTGTATGTGTGACTGGTAATGTCCTGGGCTCCATCCTGAATGCGATCCTGCCATGCACAGATTGTGATAAATAATCCTAAAGTTGGAATATGTACCTGAGTTGAATTGATATATGATGCATTCCATTTAGTGACTATCATGTTATGTTTTATTCTTCCTATATTATTGCCCCTGGAGTGGAAAATCTTCAACGTTTGAACTGTAGACTGTTTATATTAAATTTTGCTCATATGAACTAGGACAAACTGAATTTACAGAACTCTAATTAAAAGCTATACAAGCATTATTTCTTGTACATTCTTTGTGCATTGCACCAGTCATGTATGCATTTGTTTCAGCCAGCATCTCAACTCAACTAAAATGTAAGATATTTCACAGGGAAAAGCACCGGGAAGCCTTGAGTAAAAGTCTCCCTGCCATAGACACGTGTGTCTCTGTCTGTCAAACCCTATGCAGAAATCTGACTGAATCCTGTAGTTCCCAAACATCATCCAAAATTGGAACAATGAGTTTTATATACACTTTGAAAACTGAAAGTAAAGACATATAAACCAGTGCAAGATATTCAATGGTTTTTGTTTCCAAGTGATAACATACAAAATTACAGAATTTTGAAACAGATTAACACTAAAGGGGATCATTTATCATCTGGTTCTATTTCAGGATATGTGATCAGTGTGACAGCTGGTTATTAATAGAATCTGCCATGAGATTCAGCCTTCCTCCACTCAGTGAAACCAATGCAGATGGCAATTCCAGCTGGGCTGGTGCTGTGGGAGTCAAGTTTCCCTTTTGCCTGCACGCTGGCATTTATATGGGGCTGTGCGGTCACTATCAGCACATTCTTCTGGGCCCAAGAGTGAAAAAGGGAAGAGTCTAATAAATACTATACCCAGCAGCCCCGACATTTCAAACAGGAATCATGGGAAAATTAGTAAACATTGTGCTTTGCTTTTGATCCAAAGAGAACCCGGCATCCGGCACTAGCTCACATATCAGTAACACATTTGGGCTGTGTGCCTGCAACTTGTGGTTTAATCTGTTACACCTTAAACTACACTCTTTAATCGAAAGATTCCATACTGGCTGAACAGATCTGATTTTCCTATTTTTTCTTCACATACTTTTCATCAGCTTTAGTGTACTTCCATAATTAGGTTGTCTAAAGTTGAACTACTTAAAATTTATAATGGGCCGAATTGTCCTATTACTTTGAAGTGTGATGGCATGTTCTGTGAAGAGTGGTATATAAAATACAGATGAAATAAAGGTGTGTAAATATTGATAAGCAGCACACAATTCAACCCTTACCTATGACCCCACAGTATCTGTTAAAGTTTCACTTCTGGATCCATGAGGCTCTGACTCTTTGTTGGGATCAGCAGTTTCATGTAAACCACTGTGCTCTCTGAGAAAAGATGGCAGTTACACTTAACAAGGTAAGCGTCTCATAAAGGCTCCTATTATTTTATATAGCGTCTTTCCCTAGTGAATACCTACCATACCAATCAGTACAGTTTGTTTGAATGTTTGAATATTTGAATGCAGAGAATTGCTCAAGGTCACACCAGGAGTCATGGGCTGAGTCTTAGGATTTAATTTTCAACACCCTATCCAGTAGACTACACTACAGACTCACGTTATAAGTGACCAGAGGGCTACTGTCTGGTGTAGTTTGTCTCTGTTCTGGAGGGTTCTTCATTCTCTAAAATTCAAATGAAACCAAAGCAGGAACCTTGACAATAATTAAGAAGCATCTGGATGAGATATTGGGACAGCTTCGCCATTAGCTAAACAAACGAGCTTAATGAACTGGGTGGTCTCCTTTCATTTGTCCAATTTCTTATGTTCTATAACCCATTGCATTACCAAATACCATTCCGTTTCATTCTTTCAAGTGAGCCTACAACAATTTATTCAGAGAACATTCATGATGATTACTTCTGGGGAAGGGTGGTACATTGGATTGCACAGTTGCCTCATTGATACAACATCCTAGTTCTTGCACCCAGTCTTTTTTTGTGTGGGGGTTTATATGTTCATCCTATGTCTGTGGGTTTTTTTTTAAGTGTCCTACATCCCATAGGCCTTTTTGTTAGATTGATTAGCACTTCTAAATTGGCAATCCATGAGTGAACCCTGTGATGGAACTAGAGCTCCATTCAGTGTTAATTACTACCTTGCACCTAATGCTGAAAAGATAAGGTCCAGCTCCCCCTACAGCTCCTGGATCATCCTAACCATTCTTTAATTGTTTACTTTAAAGTTGATTTATTTCCACTATGACAAATGCTTTTCAAATTCTAATACAATTGTTAAGATATGTAGAATTTTGTGAGGATAATAGCACATAAAAACACATACAGTTGTGCTTGAAAGTTTGTGAACCCTTTAGAATTTTCTATATTTCTGCATAAATATGACCTAAAACATCATCAGATTTTCACTCAAGTCCTAAAAGTAGATAAAGAGAAACCAGCTAAACAAATGAGACAAAAATATTATACTTGGTTATTTATTTATTGAGGAAAATGATCGAATATTACATATTTGTGAGTGGCAAAACTATGTGAACCTCTAGGATTAGCAGTTAGTTTGAAGGCGAAATTAGAGTTAGGTGTTTTCAATCAATGGGATGACAATCAGGTGTGAGTGGGCACCCTGTGTTATTTAAAGAACAGGGATCTATCAAAGTCTGCTATTCACAACACATGTTTGTGGAAGTGTATCATGGCACGAACAAAGGAGATTTCTGAGGACCCCAGAAAGAGTTGTTGATGCTTGTCAGGCTGGAAAAGGTTACAAAACCATCTCTAAAGAGTTTGGACTCCACCAATCCACAGTCAGACAGATTGTGTACAAATGGAGGAAATTCAAGACCATTGTTACCCTCCCCAGGAGTAGTCGATCAACAAAGATCACTCCAAGAGCAAGGCGTGTAATAGTCGGCGAGGTCACAAAGGACCCCAGGGAAACTTCTAAGCAACTGAAGGCCTCTCTCACATTGGCTAATGTTCATGTTCATGAGTCCACCATCAGGAGAACACTGAACAACAATGGTGTGCATGGCAGGGTTGCAAGGAGAAAGCCACTGCTCTCCAAAAAAAACATTGCTGCTCATCTGCAGTTTGCTAAAGATCACGTGGACAAACCAGAAGGCTATTGGAAGAATGTTTTGTGGACGGATGAGACCAAAATAGAACTTTTTGGTTTAAATGAAAAGCGTTATGTTTGGAGAAAGGAAAACACTGCATTCCAGCCAGCATAAGAACCTTATCCCATCTGTGAAACATGGTGGTGGTACTATCATGGTTTGGGCCTGTTTTGCTGCATCTGGGTCAGGACGGCTTGCCTTCATTGATGGAACAATGAATTCTGAATTATATCAGAAAATTCTAAAGGAAAATGTCAGGACATCTGTCCATGAACTGAATCTCAAGAGAAGGTGGGTCATGCAGCAAAACAACGACCATAAGAACACAAGTCGTTCTACCAAAGAATGGCTAAAGAAGAATAAAGTTAATGTTTTGGAATGGCCAAGTCAAAGTCCTGACCTTAATCCAATCGAAATGTTGTGGAAGGACCTGAAGCGAGCAGTTAATGTGAGGAAACCCACCAACATCCCAGAGTTGAAGCTGTTGTGTACGGAGGAATGCACTAAAATTCCTCCAAGACGGAGTGCAGGACTGATCAACAGTTACTGGAAACGTTTAATTGCAGTTATTGCTGCAAAGGGGGGGTCACACCAGATACTGAAAGCAAAGGTTCACATACTTTTGCCACTCACAAATATGTAATATTCGATCATTTTCCTTAATTTGTTTAACTGGTTTCTCTTTATCTACTTTTAGGACTTGAGTGCAAATCTAATGATGTTTTAGGTCATATTTATGCAGAAATATAGAACATTCTAAAGGGTTCACAAACTTTCAAGCACAACTGTAAAGCAAACACACATAAAAACGTTGATTTTCTTTTAAAGCCTTTATGAGAGTCCGGCATTTTTCATATTCAATACACTGATCTCATGTAAGCATTGAATCATCTGGCAAATGTATCACATTCTCTGTATTCCAACAATGCTGTACTGGATTAAATGGTTTTGACAAAGGATGGACAAACGGTCTCTCATATGTGAAGCAAGCCAAGCCATTAAGTTGTTGACATCTCAAAAACACACAGGCTACTGCACAGCTATATTTTTTATCATACTTGCAATTATCTCTGGGGTTTTATTTAACAAACGTTGTGCTTCAGTAAATAGAGGAGCTTCCCAATGGTGAAGAGCCACAAATACTGATGCAAAAACATATCTGAAAGAGGCATTTTTTCTGGAAGAGGGGAAGGTGACTTTAGTCTAACAACCCTACAGCAACAAAAAGGAGTTACATTATTACAAAATCTTACACATATACATATATACACATACTCAAACTCACTTGATTTATGTCAGGGTGGTTTGGTGGCTGAGCCTGTCCTGGTAGCACTGGGTGAGTGATAGGAAACAGTGCACCGGTCCATAACATCTTTGGGGAGTATCTGAAGAAAACCCCATTGAGATACAGAGAGGACAAGCCCTCCTCACATAGACAGTGGCAAGCACAGAATTCCACCCTAGGGGTCTGGAGTCATGAGGCTCCTTTAACACCATTAGCCACTGCACCATCCCTAGCTTTGTCATATTTTAGCAAATGTACTGGCCAATGTACTGGACCAAGTGAATAATGATTAAATGAGTGTGTCACAAGTACATAAATAATGCTCCATTTCATTTTTAATATTTATTTCATATTGTTACTTCTATTTTAGCAACTTCATGCTGTTGCTATTTTGAAAGGTTATTTTTTACCATAAAAGATAACATTTTGTGTTTTTGATTTTTGCATATTTTTGCATATTTTGCATAGTCACACTGATGTGTTTGGTAGACATGTGATGCACATGTACTGTGAACTGTGATATCATAACATGCATGTTATAAAAGTCTTTGTGGCAAAATAAAGGAAAAACTTAGTGACACACCTTGGTCTCGAAGGTTTTTTGAAACTTTTAGTCTTAGCGCTAGTTTTATTAACAACACTGAATACAGTGATCTGCTTTTAACTGATTTACAGACCTTTAGTGTTTCGAATTTGACTATGACTGACTTCCATTCTATAACATCCTGCCATTCCTTTGCTACTCAATTTGAAATTTGTTCTATCCGGACAAATGAGAAAGCTATTCACCATCTTTAAAGAGTGGTAAAGTAATGAACACTTCTGCCTGGGCTGCGCTAATTAAAAGTGACAGTCCTCTAAACATACAGAAGCTTTTACTTCATATTTTGAAAAGGATTTTACATATTTTACTTCAAGATCTAGTGTAATATTTCAATCAACAACTCCAGATCTGATGTTTCTGCGCCAGTACCAACATGTAAAATTTATTTACAGGTAATTTTTTTAAGTTTATTTTTTATTTTTTATATGTATGTTGTTATGTAAATCTTAATACACAGTTGTTAGAGGCAGGGGAGATATGAGGAAGCGCAGATAAGCTTTTTGCTTCACCATTGGGTTTATTTGCTCCTGTGAAGCTCTCTTAGTTTAATGTTTTTTTTTATAGTTTTCTGGAAAGATTTTCTCCTTTTCTGAGTTTGGTTAGTGTTCTGGTTCTTGTTTTGTTTACAGTAAGTCTGTTTGATGAAGGTTTCCAAATTGTTCAAAATAGTTCAAATGCAGCTACCAGATAGACATTCCAGCACTAGTATGACTTACCGTACACCCAACAGTCCAAGTGTCTTGATTTTTAAAAATTTTAGAGCAATTCAAACCACATAAAAAAGAAAAAAATGAAGTAATATGGAAAAAAGAAGGAAAGCTTATTATATTTTTTAGATAGATAGATAGATAGATAGTAGTTGAATATCTAGGTTACATTCCTTAAGGTTTTTATGGTTTGCTCTTCGCAATGGTCAGAAAACTATATGTCCTTAATACCTTTCTGTCTGACTGTTCATGTTTCCTTCCAGCTGTCTAACTTCAATCTAAAGGCTGTTCTGCTCTCACACAGAGTTAAGATTATGAACATTCCATTTTCTGTAACGTATAGGCAGTTAAAGTGAATCTTTATTACCCAAACCACTGTTGATTAGATTAGATCTTTATTGTTACATACACTGTGAGAGCATAGTGAATATCTTGTGCCACAGTTGCTTGCAGGGAAGCATACAGGCAATAAGACAATAAGATGAAGTATAAATAAATAAATACAATAAATAAGAGTAGCAGAAGAATGGCATAATGTACAAAGAGCAAAACAGAACTGTACAAACATATAGATTGTATCAAGCAGTAGAAAGAAAAAAGAAGATGACACAGTACACATGTAACATACAGCAGAATTAGACATAAACCAGCAGGTGAGTACAGCACAGGGCAGGTATGTTCAGAGAATTCAGTGATCTTATGGCCTGGGGAAGAAGCTGTCAGTGAAGCAGGTGGAGTATGTGGTGAGGTTCTGGTAGTGTTTACCAGAAGGCAGAAGTGAAAATAGGGGACAAACTGGATGGCTGGCATCAGAGATAATGGACTAAGTGCTCCTTGGACATTGGGTCGAGTAGACGGTATGATAATTATCTATTTTAAGATATTTTATTTACGTTATTTGCCTACTTTTGAATTTGCTCTTCAATTTGTACCTTGTTCAAATATGGTATACTATTTTTATTGATGCATACATTATATTATACTTTTGTTTCTTCTTTCAAATGTGCATTCCATTGCCAGGATTAGTTTTGAGGATTTTTTATTATATGAAAAACTAGAAAACCTTTACTGTTATACATGGGCATTTTGTGCATTGTTTATAAGCATGGGTGCTCCCATTTTGAATTTTCCGTGGTCATTTTGTTGTTGATTTAGGTTCCCAATGCTATCCAGTGATGAAGTAAGGACACATTACATCTGTCAGTATAAATGACGGCGGTGCAGTAGCAGCTGTATCCAACTTTGTAGATGGAATGTAAAAGTCTTTGCGATCACTAGTTACCTGTAAAAAACCTTCTTGATATTTAGGAAGTTTCCTTTTTTTAACTTTGTCTTTGGCTTACCTATTGGCTATTTCATTTTGGTTTCTCTATCTTCTTTCATTTTCTCACCTGGTTTACTTCTGAATTAAGATCATCTAATTTACTGCTTGCCCATCTCTAAATAAAATATGACTGGCATTATTCCATTTCTTTGTTTCAACTGAGAGAGACAAACTACATAAGTAACACTGAAATGTTTGTAAAATTGCCATTTTGATATGCCACTCTTTCACCTGCACTCCTGTCCAGTGCAGACAAGTGACTGTATCCTTAGCACAAAAAACCTATACTCACAAAATACACACATTTCTTAAATTATTATCTGCCATGTCTCCTTTTTGGAATATAAAAATAATATAAGAAAACTTATTTTGAATTGCTATAATATCATTTGTGAAAGCACCAGGGGCAACTTTAATGAGAAAAAATTCAGCAATACTTGTCCGATTTTCTGCCATGAGTTTAATATTAATTTTTGAATACATGCAACTGTTATTATTGAGACAAATACATTCTTACTGTGTGAGTTTTGTTTCATCATAAATACAGTGGTGCCTTGTACTTTGAACTTAATTTACTTCAGGAGACTGTTTCAGCTCTGAATTGTTCAAAGTCTGAATCACTTATCCCCACTAAAATAATGGAAAGTGAATTAACCTGTTCCCAAACCCTAAACAATACCCATATTGATAAATCCATCCATTATCCAACCCACTATATCCTAACTACAGGGTCACGGGGGTCTGCTGGAGACAATCCTAGCCATCACAGGGCACAAGGCAGGAACAAATCCATGGGCAGGGCGCCAGCCCACCGTAGGGCACACACAGGGACAATTTAGGATTGCCAATCCACCTAACCTGCATGTCTTTGGACTGTAGGAGAAAACCGGAGCACCTGGAGGAAACCCACGCAGACACGGGGAGAACATGCAAACTCCATGCAAGGAGGACCCGGGAAGCGAACCCAGGCCTCCTTACTGCAAGGCAGCAGCGCTACCACTGTGCCACCCCTATTTTGATAAACCTAAAGAGCAAATACACATAAGGTAAGAAAAATACAATTAAATACCCTAAATAATACATTTAAACATGAAAACAATATATAAAATACATACTGTATAATAAAATGAAAATTACATTTACTGTACCTCTTTGAGGAGTGCTGATGTACCGTGTGGCTGGTGGAGAAAAACAGAGAGGTTACTGTTTGGAAAGAGAGTCTCCTTCCATAAACATGTTTTGCGATAATTTCCTTTATCACCTCATTTGTTGATACTACAACCTTCCTCTTAGGCTTTGTTGCATCCACATTCTTCTTGAATGTCATGTTTAATAGATAGGGATTATATATATATAACCAAATACACCAAAAATAAAGCAAAAAAAGCACTGAAAACACACGAGCGTAACGCAGAAGGTGCTTTAACAATGAGAGTGAGAGACAACTTGGGCACACAACAGATGACGTTTACGCTTGCTGTTTCTGACGAGTTTGCATACAGGTATAGATTTGGGTGCGACTGCCGATCCAAATGTGATGTGGGAGACCTTCCATGACATGGCCCTGAAGGTTGCTGAGGGTTGTGTTGGTGTTACTGGTCTTCCCAGAAGGAAGTGTTTCATTACGCAGGGCACTCTGAATAAGTTAAGGAGTGGCAATGCACGGTTTGATGGCAACTCTGGTCTATACCGAGAACTAAGAAGGACTGTTTTAAGGTCTCTGAGAGCAGATAAGGAAGCGTTTGTTAGAGGAAGCTGTGAGAAAGTGGCACACCTCTATGGTCTAGTGACCCACATCCTGCTTACAGAGGAATCGAAGCATTACGCACATCCGAATCTGTTCCTCGGAGAGTCAGGGCAGTTGATGGAGCGGTCCTTATGGATGACACTGCAGTTGTGACCTGCTGGTCTGGCTACTTTAAGCAGTTGTTTAAAGCTAATCCTCTGGCTTGGACTTTGGACATCTCTGGGTCCACGGTTCTTGAGGCTGATCCTCCAATTAGCTGTGAACCACCCAGTCTCACTGAGATTGTGAAGTGGTGAACCAGCTGAGGGTAGGGAAGGATGCAGGAATCTGTGGTATCCGGGGTGAATTTCTCCACGCTGGTGGTAAGGCTGTCGTCCTGGTATTGCAAGCAATCTTTGCTTCCATTTGGGAGACTGCTGGAAAATGAGAATTGTTGTTCCTATCTGGAAAGGGAAAAGTGATCACCTGGATTGCACTGCTCTCGGTGCCAGGTAAGGTCCTTGTTAGGGTCATCCTCAATAGGATCCGTTATCACTTGCTCACCTACCAGCGACTGGAGGAGTCTGGTTTTATGCCTAACAAGGCTACCATCGACCGCGTCCTGGAACTTAGGGTTCTCATTGAGCGCAAACAAGAATATTGGCAGAGTTTCTTTGTAGCCTTTCTTGATTTTCGTAAAGCATTCGACTCAGTTGATTGAGCTGCCCTGTGGGATCCTGAGACTTGTCAGGATCCCCTCAAGGTTACTGGATATCTGGTACTGTGAGTGCTGTGCAGAGTGGAGGCAGAACCTCTGCATTTTTTGCAGTTGATTCTGGGGTTTGTCAAGGGTGTATTCTTGCTCCTACTTTTTTCAACGCTTGCATGTACTGGGTGTTTTGCAAGGTCGTGTGGTCCAGCGGCTGTTGGGCATCTATTGGTGAAGAAAGATTCACTGATGTTGACTTTGCCGACGATGCTGTGATCTTTGCAGAGTCAATGGAAGCTCTGATCAGGCCTCTCGGGCTTGCGAATGTCCTGGAATAAAACCAAGATCCTGGCCTTTAAGGACCTCTTAGTCACAGCCATCAGCAGTGTGTCTGTCTGCGGAAAGAGTGTTGACCTTGTTGAGAGGTTTACTTACCTTGGCAGTAACATTCATGTCTCTGATGACCCTTCCTATGAAGTCAGTAGATGGATTGGGAGATCATGGGGGGTAATAGGTCACTGGAAAGTGGTGTGTGGCACTCCCGATAGCTATGCAAAAGGACGAAGGTCCAAGTCTTTAGATTCCTGGTGGTTCCTGTCTTACTATATGGTTGCAAGTCATGGACACTATCCAGTGACCTGAGATGAAAACTGGACTCCTTTGGTACTGAATCCTTGGGTACAGCTGGTTTGACATTGTGTTGAACAAGTGGTGGCTCATGGAATCCTGAATGAGGCACATTACCTGCATTCTGAGGGAGTATCAGTTATAGCACTACGGCCAGGGTGATCTCGCTCGCAGGATTCTCATTGTTGAGGACTCGAGTGGCTGGACCAGACCAAGGGGACGCCCACATAACACCTAACTGTGGCAGATAAAGGGTCATTTCCGGAGGTTGGGACTGGACTGTGTATCTGCCTTTGTCGTGTGGTGGGTGCAACAACACGCTGTTATCAGTGCATGCTTCCCAACCTGACCTGACCTTAAGGGTGTGACCTCTTCACCTCTTGGCATTCAATTTATTGTCATTCTGATGTCACTTTAAATATTCATTTTTAAAAATAACCAATCATCTAAGATGTACATTTTGATGATCCTGTGTCACATTCATGCATCGCAGTAATCATTCATGCAGAATCCCTAGCATCAGGTGTTTTGGAGCTTTCACTAGGTTTTGATGCAATTTTAGATCACAGCTGAAAGTCTGAGTAAAACTGTCACAGGGACAAACATCTTGACACACAAGTTCAACATGAGTTGATATTGTTTCTTGGATTAGCAAGGAGCATATCCTCAGCTAAATTTGGCTTGGCTGGGGAACACTAAACAAACATGTCACAACGAGCTAGAGGTAATTGCATGCTGTGTTCATTAGACCTTAAAACCCTCTGACATACAATATGTTGCTGCTCAGAAAGCTCTTTTCCATCTGACCGGTGAGATATGTTTGAGCTCCCCTTTTTTAACTGTGCTAAACTTTTACTATCCTTTCTACATCTGCCAGGTCCATTTTCTTGATATGCTTTGAATATCTGTCACTTGGAAATGACTGCATAAAAATAACTAACTGCATTACAACTGAATTTTGAATATGTAAGACAGAGTTTTAATAATGTAATATGTTACTAAAATGAAGAAGGTTTTAGACTGCATTTTTTAACTTAATAGGCAATTGGCATTCCCACATTTGTGCTGCAAATTTAGTCCTGACTGAACAAGAGTGACAAAGTCTTGTGTTTGAAATTATTATATTGTTTCTCTTGGATCCCTGCATGATCCCAAAAGCCAATGTACACCTCTGACCTGAACCATGTGTATCCGAAGTTATTCCATGTGCATGTTATGATTTTTTAAATGACAGTGAAAGTAAAAAAAGCCCCTCCTTTAACCGCCACTTTATCGTGGTGGAGGGGTTTGCATGTCCCAATGATCCTAGGAGCTCTGTTGTCCGGGGCTTTATGCCCCTGGTAGGGCCACCCAAGGCAAACTGGTCCTAGGTGAGGGATGAGACAAAGAGCGGTTAAAAAAACCTTCTATGATGAATGAAAACTTTGGACGGCGTTTTCCCTTGCCCGGACGCGGGTCACCGGGGCCCCCCTCTGGAGCCAGGCCTGGAGGTGGGGCTCGATGGCGAGTGCCTGGTGGCCGGTCCTGCACCCATGGGGCACAGCCCGAAGAGGCAACGTGGGTCCCCCTTCCCATGGGCTCACCACCTATGGGAGGGGCCAAGGAGGTCGGGTGCAATGTGAGTTGTGTGGTGGCCGAAAGCGGTGACCTTGGCGGTCCGATCCTCAGCTACAATAGCTGGCTCTTGGGACGTGGAATGTCACCTCTCTGAAGGGGAAGGAACCTGAGCTAGTGCACGAGGTCGAGAGGTTCTGGCTAGATATAGTCAGACTCACCTTGATGCAAAGCTTGGACTCTGAGAGGCGCCGAGTGGGTGTGGGTATACTTATTGCCCCCCGACTTGGAGACTGTTCATTGGGGTTTACCCCAGTGGACAAGAGGGTAGCCTCCCTCCACCTTCGGGTGGGGGGATGGGTCCTAACTGTTGTTTGTGCGTATGCAGTGAACAACAGTTCGGAGTACCCACCCTTTCTGGAGTCCCTGGAGGGGGTGCTAGAGGGCATACCTTCTGGGGACTCCCTCATACTACTGGGAGACTTCAATGCTCACGTGGGCAATGACAGTGAGACCTGGAAGGGCGTGACTGGGAGGAATGGCCCCCCTGATCTGAACCCGAGTGGTGTTTTGTTATTAGACTTCTGTGCTTGTCACGGATTGTCCATAACAAACACCATGTTCAAGCATAGGGGTGTTCATATGTGCACTTGGCACCAGGACACCCTAGGCCTCAGTTCGATGATCGACTTTGTGGTCGTGTCGTCGGACCTGCGGCCACATGTCTTGGACACTCGGTTGAAGAGAGGGGCGGAGCTTTCAACTGATCACCATCTAGTGGTGAGTTGGCTTCGATGGTGGGGGAGGATGCCGGTCAGGCCTGGTAGGCCCAAACGTGTTGTGAGGGTCTGCTGGGAACGTCTGGGAGAGCCCCCTGTCAGAAGTAGCTTCAACTCCCACCTCCGGCAGAACTTCGACCACATCCCGAGGTAGGTGGGGGACATTGAGTCCGAATGGGCCATGTTCCGTGCCTCTATTGTTGAGGCGGCTGACCAGAGCTTTGGCCGTAAGGTGGTTGGTGCCTGTCGTGGCGGCAATCCCCGAACCCGTTGGTGGACACCGGCGGTGAGGGATGCCGTCAAGCTGAAGAAGGAGTCCTACAGGACCATTTTGTCCTGTGGGACTCTGGAGGCAGCTGATAGGTACTGGCAGGCCAAGTGGAATGCGGCTTTGGTGGTTGCTGAGGCAAAAACTCGGGCATGGGAGGAGTTTGGGAAGGCCATGGAGAACGACTTTCGGACGGCTTCGAGGAGATTCTGGTCCACCATCCGGCGTCTCAGGAGGGGGAAGCAGTGCAGTGTCAACACTGTATATGGGGGGGATGGTGCACTGCTGACCTCGACTCGGGACGTTGTGGGTCGGTGGGGGGAGTACTTCGAAGACCTCCTCAATCCCACTAACATGACTTCCAATGAGGAAGCAGAGCCTGGGGACTCGGAGGTGGGCTCCCCCATCTCTGGGACTGAGGTCACCGAGGTGGTCAAAAAACTCCTTGGTGGCAGGGTCCGGGGGTGGATGAGATATGCCCGGAGTTCCTCAAGGCTCTGGATGTTGTAGGGCTGTCTTGGTTGACACATCTCTGCAACATCGCATGGACATCAGGGACAGTGCCTCTGGATTGGCAGACCGGGGTGGTGGTCCCCCTCTTTAAGAAGGGGGACCGGAGGGTGTGTTCCAAATACAGAGGGATAACACTCCCCAGCCTCCCTGGAAAAGTCAATTGGGGAGATCTGGAGAGGAGGGTCCGTCGGATAGTCGAGCGCTACACCCTTAGCAGGGGCCTGGAGGGTGCATGGGAGTTTGCCCAACCAGTCTACATGTGTTTTGTGGACTTGGAAAAGGCATTCGACCATGTCCCTCTGGGAATCCTGTGGAGGGTACTCCGAGAGTATGGGGTACCGGAGCCCCTGATAAGGGCTGTTCGGTCCCTGTACGATCGGTGCCAGAGCTTGGTCCGCATTGCCGGCAATAAGTCTAGACCTGGCCACTACATTGCATTACATTGCAAACAGGAAGCTCTTCCAGGCCAGGTGGAATATCTCTAAAGTGGAGACATCCTCTCCTGGCAGCTCCTTCTGGCAGCACTCAAGGAACCCAGCTGACTACAGGGACAACAACTTTCAGGCAGCCTTGTGGAAGGGCATACAGGAGTCCCAACTGAGGGATGGTGCCACCAGGCGCATTGGAGAAGCAAGCAATCCTATTAACAGTCTTGTACTGTCCTCCTGCTATACTGGCCTCCTGACAGGTCCTGACCTTATGAATGAAATCTAAATGCTTTTGTCCACTAATAACTCTTAAATATAGTTTTGTGCCGTAAAACCTTAAGTTATGTCTCCCATGGTCTCTTCCGTGCATCTCCTAGAAGTGTCCATTGGACTTTCCAGCATTATGATCAGCCTAGGTACAGACACAAACCTAAAATTCATGACATTGATTCACGTGATGAAAACAAGAGAACGTGGAAGAAATCACAACAGAAACAAATGAACTGAATATAAGCTATTGGAGTCCAAAAATAAGGACACCCTAACTTTGTGACTCTATTTACCTTAGCCGGATGTCTTTGAGTTGAAATAGGAAAACTGAAGGACCTTTGCTACAGAGTGAGAACTCTGCATAGTGTGACCATCAGGTGGTATAGCAGCAATCCAAACCCCTAAACACAACTACACAACACTGTCCAGATCTTCTTTATTTACAAAACCTCCACCATTCTCCGAATTTTCTTCTGTAGTAATACAAGACACGATAAATCTCTTTTCCTCCTTCTGCACTTCCCTTGAGGCCTCATCAACACTACTCCCGACTCTGGCTTCTTTTTTGCCCGGCCCAGGAGTATTTTCGGTACCACAGCATTGCACATTGGAAGCAATTCTGGGGCAGGGAGAGGTTAGAAGAACGATCCCCTGCAGCTCCTCCTGGCAGCACCCAAGAACCCCAATGGGGCTGTCCCATGAAACTGCAATTCCCAGCCTGCCCTGTGGATATTCCTAAGGGTGTCACACCAGTGGAATGCAGCCACTGTTTGTGTGGGAGGGAGGAATGTGACTTTGGGAGGCAGATACCTCCTATCTTTTCATTGTGGCCTTCCATCCTGGCTGGGACAACCATTCATTTATCATGGCATTCATTTTTGGTTTGTGAGGTTTAAACACTGCACCCCCAAGCCACGCCCTGAATATACCTATTATATACTTTAAGAACATATATCAAATTGTTTTTGAAAGACTTTGTGGATAATATTACAATCAATTCTTGTCATACTTGCATGTTTACAACATGTCACTTTCCTGATTATCAGTATCAAAACTGGCATAAATTTATATAAGGAAGGTCGGATCATTTTGTTTCTTGGACTTTAACATAGTTATTAATTGCACCCTATGATTTTGGAACACATTTCATTTTTCCCCTTTCTCATTTAGAACAAATGTGACTTTGGATCTTAGAAGTAAATATAAAAGTACTTTTGTGCAACAGTAAATTGTTCTATAGCTTTTAAAAAGTATGCCTTATGAGCTACATTTTAACCACGGGTGTGTTGAGAGAGCAGGACAGAATGAAACTAAGACTGACAGATGTGACTTTCATTGGAGAATATACGCCTTTTAAAGATCAGTGACCCACTCTTCTATTTAAACTCACAGTTTGACCTTTGTTAAGCTGTGGCCCATTGCTCACACATCAAATATGGTCAACGGTGCCAACTTCTTTCTACTTTTTCTATATTAGAGCTTCTGATTACTTCAGCAAAGACAGATAAACTGACATACCCAGCCTGTCATTGGTTAAGACTGTGGAAGTGAAAAGCTTCACCTGTGCCTCTCAATCACAAATTTGATCCTTGTGAGGCAACGCTGCACAGACCCACTCAGTCGTTTCATCAAGCTGCTCTGAGACAGTGTTCCTCGTTTACTGGGATTATAATTTATGCCGGAGGCAAAGGTTTTCTGGGATTTTTTTTTTCTTTTTAAAAGGACACTTTCACTTGGGAATGGAAAGAGGAACTGGGAATTTTGACTGTTAGTCTTCTTTGGAAAATACATTTAAAGTCAGTAGAGCTGGATTTACTTAAATAATTTTTAACCTACGTTGACTGGGATATTTAAAAGCTGCTTATTTAGAGAGGGGTCTGTTTTTTACTTTACTAATCATGGCCTCCCAGAAAGTATGGCTGCTGGGGCTGTTACTGACCCTGCTTTGCTCGTTCCAAACACCTTTGTTACCTGGAGCCCAAGCTCTCTTTGATGACTTTGAAGATGATGATGATGATGACATTTTTGATCATGATGATGACGATGCAGATGAAGAGGACGATAAAGATGATGATGACGACAACGACGATGATGGCCAAAAACACATAAAGCATCATGGGCACAATGATAACAATGATCATGGGCACAAATACAATAAACATCATGGGCACAATGATAATAATGATCATGGACATAATGATAACAACGATCATGGCCACAAACACAAAGCTCATGGACACAATAACAACGATCATGGACATAATGATAACAACGATCATGGCCACAATGATAATAATGATCATGGACATAACAATAATGATCATGGGCATAATGATAACAACGATCATGGGCACAATGATAATAATGATCATGGCCACAAACACAAAGCTCATGGACACAATAACAACGATCATGGACATAATGATAACAACGATCACGGCCACAATAATAATGATCATGGACATAACAACAATGATCATGGGCATAATGATAACAACGATCATGGGCACAATGATAATAATGATCATGGCCACAAACACAAAGCTCATGGACACAATAACAACGATCATGGACATAATGATAACAACGATCATGGCCACAATAATAATGATCATGGACATAACAACAACGATCATAGGCATAATGATAACAACGATCATGGGCACAATGATAATAATGATCATGGCCACAAACACAAAGCTCATGGACACAATAACAACGATCATGGACATAATGATAACAACGATCACGGCCACAATAATAATGATCATGGACATAACAACAATGATCATGGGCATAATGATAACAACGATCATGGGCACAATGATAATAATGATCATGGCCACAAACACAAAGCTCATGGACACAATAACAACGATCATGGACATAATGATAACAACGATCATGGCCACAATAATAATGATCATGGACATAACAACAATGATCATGGGCATAATGATAACAACGATCATGGGCACAATGATAATAATGATCATGGCCACAAACACAAAGCTCATGGACACAATAACAACGATCATGGACATAATGATAACAATGATCATGGCCACAATAATAATGATCATGGACATAACAACAATGATCATGGGCATAATGATAACAACGATCATGGGCACAATGATAATAATGATCATAGCCACAAACACAAAGCTCATGGACACAATAACAACGATCATGGACATAATGATAACAACGATCACGGCCACAATAATAATGATCATGGACATAACAACAATGATCATGGGCATAATGATAACAACGATCATGGGCACAATGATAATAATGATCATGGCCACAAACACAAAGCTCATGGACACAATAACAATGATCATGGACATAATGATAACAATGATCATGGCCACAATAATAATGATCATGGACATAACAACAACGATCATGGGCATAATGATAACAACGATCATGGGCACAATGATAATAATGATCATGGCCACAAACACAAAGCTCATGGACACAATAACAACGATCATGGACATAATGATAACAACGATCATGGCCACAATGATAATAATGATCATGGACATAACAACAACGATCATGGGCATAATGATAACAACGATCATGGCCACAATAATAATGATCATGGACATAACAACAATGATCATGGGCATAATGATAACAACGATCACGGACATAATGATAACAATGATCATGACCACAATGATAATAATGATCATGGACATAATGATAACAACGATCATGGAGACAATGACAACAATGACCACGATCACAATGATAACAATGACCATGATGACAATGATAACAATGACCATGATGACAATGATAATAACAATCATGGCCATAATAATAATGATGACAACAATGATGATGATGATGATAATGATGACGATGATGACAACGACAATGATGATGATGATGATGATGACAATGATGACGATGATGATGACGATGATGATGATGATGACGACGATGACGACGACGATGACAATGATGACGATGATGATGACGATGATGAGGATGAAGATGATGACGATGATGATGATGACCATGACGACGATGATGATGACGACGATGATGAACGTAAGTCTTATAATTCTTAAACTGAACTAGGAATGATAAATGCTTTTTGTATATGTGTATGGACGCTTTCAGGACATTTTATTAACTTTATCACTGCATTCTTTTACCCTTAACCTTTGAATTAATAAATTCACTACAGTTGGAAATGCATTACATGTTGTTTGTCCAGAGGGGATTACTGGACTGGAATGGAATTATTACAGGAATGAGCTAGCTATGTCTGATATAAACTAGAACTTTGAACAATTAAAAGAAATTATAAACTGTGGCAATGAAAAAAATGGGTCACCCTTTACAGTAAAGGATGAAAATAGAACATACCTCCAAAACAAACTTCATCCAGACATCTTTTGCCTCAGTTTTACCCTTCTTTGATTAGATTTAACTATTTAATAACTTTTTGTCTTGCTAATTTATATTTATTTATTCAGGAATATATTTAGAATTTCACTACTAATTTTAAGAATCCTGGATGTATACTAATTTTCACCTTGATAAACTACTTGCTCAGCAAGATCAATTGATTAAAACCATAAAATGCTTCCAAATAAAATTTCTCTTAAATGTATTGTTGAACTCCTATGCCCTATCCTGTTACTCCCAGACTTTGCTTACTTGGCCAGTTCTAGTTCTTTCTAAACAAGCTACTTTTTTGTCTTTGTCCTGAATTATCTGTTGTCACCAGTGGCAATAAGCAGTATAAATTGATCAAAATGGGAGAAAAACCTCAGGATTAGTGTACATGTCATCTTAACTAATTGTAATGTGAGATGAAGTGCAGTTATTATGGTGAAAAACAATTTATGGATGTGACAAAAACCTTTGTGGTGTCTGGTTTTGTTTTGTGGTTTAGATTTAAATGTAATATTTTATGAAGAGGTATAATATTTTTTGTGCTTTAAACTAATATGTTTAATACTGTCTTATTTTGAGAAAACTTTTACAAAATGACATTTAGCATTGCATTCCTTTACCCTTAACCTTTGAATGAATAAATTCATTACAGCTGGAAATGCATTACATGTTGTTTGTCCAGAGGGGATTACTGGAATTATTACAGAATTATGGAATTATTACATTGAATATAAAGAGCTGTTTAATAACCTAAGGGAATGAAAATAGCCTAAATTTAGCTTTCAAATGTATTATTTTATGTAAAGAAAATTGTTCAGCTTACTATCAAGCAACACCAATAAATGTTAATCTTTTTAAGATATTTATGGGGGCACTTTGTGGGACATTGCTATGTTAGAACCCAGAACTGTGTGTGGTGTACCAGCGAATTGAATAGAATCCTGTCTGCAGAGTAAATGTGAAAGCAAAATGTTTAAAGTGGTTGGATTTGAAAGAATAAGTAGGTGATAATGGCTTATAAGTTTGGTTTTTAACATTAAAATGGACTACAGTTTACATGTTCTTTCCCTTTGTAGGACACGAATCATGTGCACCTATAATTCTTTTTATTATACTTGTTGTTCTTGCTGTCTTCACTTGAATTCAGTTCCCATTTAAATCCTAAAACTGTCCCTGTTTAAATGAGTGTGGATGTGTGTGTGATTGTGCCCTGTGATGGACTAGCACCCCCATACAAGTTTGCTCCTGTTGTGGATAGGCCCTACATGGATGAATAAATTAGTATCTATCAGCACTTTCACACTACAGACAGCTGTACTAATCTCGCAATACTGAATATGATGTAGGGAACAGAGTGTTAACACTGGGAGGCAGTGCTCATTACCACTATATAACAATTACATAACATACTCACATCTTCTTATGTCCAGTTTGGGGAACAAGGCATGAGGCAATCCAGGGCAGAATGCCAGTCCATGACTGGACCCATTCAGGCACACCCATCATTAGAAAATCTCCGGCCCTACCGACAATGAGAGCATTGGGGGAGCTGATTAACCCTGCCATGGCAGCCATACTGCAACCCCTGCACCCTTCAGTTCCATGTGAAAGTGAATTCTAGTTTAAAAAACTCTTCTCTACAAACAGTATATAACATTTCAGATTAATTTTAGATATATGTAAATTTAGCTGGATTTTTTTCTCTTCATACAGTTTTGGCAAAATATGATTACACAAGTAAGCTTTTTTCACTTACTGTCCTATAACCATTTCTTCTTGAAGTATTCATTTATATAACAAAATGCTTCCTTTGGATTTATCCCGTGCAATTTTTTTATACATTCACACACCCACCCACACACACACACACACATACATATTCAAAACAGGCTACTCACAAATTTGACAAATTCTGTAGGGTCAAAATAAAAGTCTACGTAGATATTCATCCATGCTCATTTTAACTTAATTTAATTCAGTTTTATTGTCTACAGCAGGGGTAGGCAACGTCGGTCCTGGTGAGCCGCAGTATGTGCAGGTTTTTGTTCCAACCCAGTTCCTTAACGAGAACTCAATTATTGCTGATGAAGCACATATTGCTTAAGTGACATTTTGATGCTTCATTTTAGTGGTCTCGCTTGTTAAGGTTCTCCAACCTTAATTGCTTATTTCAATCTTAAACTGCTGCATTCAGTGTTTTAATTGCTCCTTATTAGCAATAAGATGTAAAACAGGGGTAGGCAATGTCGGTCCTGGTGAGCCGCAGTGGCTACAGGTTTTCATTCAACCCAATTGCTTAATTAGAAACCAATCATTGCCGATCTCAGACCTTATTTAATTTTATGGCTTGTTAGTCTGTGCAATGTAAGGCTTTTATATCGTAGATTTTTTTCCTTTCCAAAGATATCATCCAAATGATTTGAAGCCTAAAACAGATCATTTTCAGTCTGTCACATTTTTCTATTAAGTGTTTTATTAACTCAAACCGTGCATGATGAACACACACAGATGTAATTGGAAAAAAGCTAGCTGGAGAACTGCTGGCTGCTTTGTCTTTTACATCTTATTGCTAATAAGGAGCAATTAAAACACTGAATGCAGCAGTTTAAGATTGAAATAAGCAATTAAGGTTGGAGAACCTTAACAAGCGAGACCACTAAAATGAAGCATTAAAATGTCACTTAAGCAATATGTGCTTCATCAGCAGTAATTGAGTTCTCGTTAAGGAACTGGGTTGGAACAAAAACCTGCACATACTGCGGCACTCCAGGACCGACGTTGCCTACCCCTGGTCTACAGCACTCATCACTGGTACAGTCAATTATTAAACAATACAACCTTCATTTACGATATTCAATCCTGGCTAAGTCAAGGGATAGCCTGCTAGCAAGTGTGGTACAGGGCTTGGAACAGACTTAACAGAAAATCTATCTATCTATCTATCTATCTATCTATCTATCTATCTATCTATCTATCTATCTATCTATCTATCTATCTATCTATCTATCTATCTATCTATCTATCACAGAGCTCTTTGAGAAAGGTAACACACTGTTTGAGTGAGTAAGTTTAAGAATGATGTTATGCTTTATATGTATATTAAATGATATATTTTATATTATATAAGCAAGAACTGAGAGAGAGATCGTAAAAGGTTGGGGTATATCCAGGCACCCTGCTTTATGAGAGTGAAATAAAAATCAAAAGGAAAAGCAAACAGAAAATATCAGGTGTGCTAGCTCTGTGTGAGCCTGTTTTCCTCAATTAGATATTTCTCCTCTTTTCAGGATAGGGCTTTTCTAATGAACAAGTTCCAACATCGTCATTCTTTAAATTGGTCCTGGGGTGGAAGAGGCAGAACCTCCAGGCAAAACCTGGAAGAGACATAAGAGTTCATGTCTGAGGAGGCTGTAACTTGTCAGGTGATTGGGTCCAGAGTTCTCACCTCACTGAAAACCTTGTAGACGCTCCCTATGCACACAAAAAGTCAACCATATATATAAGATGCTAGGGGTCGCTATTGCTCCTTTAAACCCAACAGACAGAAGCTCTGGAAACAGGTTAAAAGCAACAAGAAGATCTTTTAATTCTTTTCTTCCTGTTATAGTGCCCTCAAGCACCTCTGCCACAATAATCAGGCAATTCAACAACAATAATAATAATAATAATAATAATAATAAACAACACAAATCACTCCTCTACATCTCCCAGCAAGCTCTGTCTTACTCCTTCCCGACTCCGGCTCACCTGCTGGGTCTTCAGCAGTCCTTTAAATAGTCCTTGACCTGGAAGTGCTTCTGTCCTTCCGTCCACGTGACTTGCTAGCACTTCCGGGTCAGATGGAAAACTGGCTTTTTCTTCAGCCCGGAAGTACTTCAGAGTTTCCGTCCTCATGACTTAGGAGTACTGTAGATGAGGCATGGCTCCTCCAGTCATTTCACAGCTCCTCCTGGCGGCACCCACAGTACCCAACAGGGTTGAAAAACTGAACTCCAAGTCCCAGGATGCCCTGTGGGAATCTGGGGCACTGCTACACTCCAGGGGAGCTGCCATCTAGCGTTTTGGGGAGGCAGTGTCCTGGAAAAGCTGCCTCTCCCCATCCTTCCATTCTCAGGGTGTCCTGGCTGGGTTGAGCTGCCGGCCGTATATCACAATATATATATATATATATATATATATTATTTATTGTGACCTCAAGGGAGCATAGCAGCACTCCAAACCCATGACACAACTGACATGACAACAGTCACTCAAATATAATACAAATTTTATTCTTTCCAGGGCCTTCACAGGCCCTTCTAGAATCATCCTGCATGGTACCCCACAACTATAAGATCAAAAGTCTTCCTCCTTCTCTGTCCTACTCCTCCAAGCAATTGTTGTCCTCTGCCTCCTGATTCCGACTCAGTGAACCTTTAACAAATCAAATTAAAACTGTTTGGCAAACATTTCAAAAATATATTTTGTCATTTATTGATTTGGGATGGGGTGGTGCTTTCATTGTTACAGATCCAGACACTGTCTTTCTGGAGTTTGCTTGTCTTTTTTTATGGGGTTTTCCCTTTTACTCCTGATCTCAAAGACATGCCGGACTGGTGGGACGGGTGAGACTGGAGGACTTGTGACTTTTAGTTGCCCCAGAATAGATGTGCAAGGGATTATGCCCTGTGATATCCTCATGTCCCATGCAGGGTGGATTCCTGCCTTTCCTCTGGTACTGCAGTTCTAGGCTCTGGGTTCAACCTATAATGGAATAATGAGGTATAGAAAATACAGTAGATGGGTTATTAAGTAAAGAAAAAAAAAGATCAATCAACTTTCACTGCTTTGTTTTAGTAAGTCGGTGTACCCTCTCAGTAATTTACAGTACTCCATTGATACAACCAATCGGAATTAAATGTCATCTGAAAAGATGTTAATCTTTGACATCTTCAAGGAGGAATTCTGATCGACTTTTCTTTAGAGAAATTTGAGATGATTGAAATTTTTCTCTTATGTATGTTTGAATCTTTTGAGTACACTGGTGATGAGTTCTTTTTCTTAGTAGGTATTTCTACAGAATGATGAACTTCATTTTGCTTGGCAATGGCGGTTTACACTTTCCCAGACTGAGAGACACCAATGTTAAATTAATCCACAGTCATAAATTTCTGTTGATTTGTTTATATAGTTAACATTATACTGCAAATGCGTTGGCTCTATTAGATAACTTGTGATGAATCAAGTTGTTTATGGCACAATACAAAATAATGATTGATTGGCTAGAAATTGATCTGGACATAACCACAAAGATGGTATATTTAACCAGAATCAGCCTTATGATCAACTCCTTCTACTTAGCGTCCTAACTAATATAATAAAAAGGGTTTATTTACTTTCACATAAATTTCCTCATGTGCCTCCTTGTGTTTGAACATGGTGTTTGTTATGGACAATCCACAACAACCTCAGAAATCCAATGACAACTCATCATTCACAATAAAAATAAGGGCTTCCAATTTTGCCCTTCCAGGTATCACTGTTATTGTCAATGTGAGCACTGAAGTCACCCAGTAAGATTAGTGAGTCAGTGCCAAGCAACATAATTTCAAGCACCTCACCTTCTTTCTTTAAGAAGGCTGACTGCTCTGATGAGCTATTTAGTGCTTATGCACAAACAACAGTCAATGTTTTCCTCTCTTTGACTCAAAGGCAACTTTCTCATCTACTACAGAAAACTCCAACTGCACATCCTTCAGCTAGGGGATTGTGGGTATCCCCACTCCCGCCCAAAGCCTTTCACATATTAGAACTCTAGAGTAGGAGAAAGACCACTCATATTATAAACTTTGATTACAGAAAAACTATGCATTGAGGTGATCCCAATTATATCTAGCTCATACTTTATCACGTCCCACACCAATCCAGGCTCCTTCCCCACCTGAGATGTAATATTTCAAAACACCCAAGTTTCCAAAGCCAGTCTCTGTGTCCATGGTCTAGTCCAGGGGTGTGCAAAGCCATTCCTGGAGGGCTGCAGTGGCCGCGGGTTTTTATTCCAACCCAGTTGTTTAATTAGAAAACAATCCTTGCCAATAATTACATTTCATGGCTTTTTAGTGCTTTAACTCTGCTATGTCAAGTCATTCTCAAATCCTAGATTTTTTTTTCCATTCTAAAGATATCCAAATATTTTGAAGTGTAAAACGGATGGGTAATTCTCAATCCTTGACTTTTTTGTCTTCTCTTTCCTTCCAAGTATTTAATTAAACCAAATAGTGCATGATAAATACACACAGGTGTAAAGGGTAACAAGCAAAATGGATAACTGCTGGTTTCTTTTGTCATTTGCATCTTATTGCTAATAAGGAGCAATTAAAAACCAAGAATGCAGCTGTTTAAGACTTAAATAAGCAATAAGGGTTCAAAATCTTAACGAGGGAGATAACTAAAATGAAGCAGAAGTGTTTCTAGAGCAATTAGTGCTTCTTATTAAGCAATTGGGTTGGAACAAAAGCCTGCAGCCACTGCGGCCCTCCAGGAATGACTTTGCACATCCCTGGCTAGTCTGTCTAGGACTTTCCATTTATGCCTGCCAATAAACTGGCATTGCACTTGACCTTCACCTTTCATCTTGTAGGTGGTGAGCCCAAAAGACAGCTCCTATTATCATTTTGGGCTGAGCCCAGCCAGATTGTGTGGAATGCCTGACCATTAGGCAATTGCAAACACCACTTCCAGGCCTAGCTGAGCAGGGTACACCATTTTTTAATTTGTACAAATCACAAAATTTTTATCTGACCATTTAGCTCGATTCTGTTCACAAAAGGAGACCCTACCAAGGGTACAAAACTCCAGATGTCCTAGCTTTGAGTATTACTAAGGTGCAAAAACCCCACCACGATAACAAGGTGATGGTCTAGGGATGGCGACGTCTACATACAGTACATGCATATTTTTGTGTACTTGGTACATTTTGTAACCTGCTTATTCATTTCAGGGTGATACAGCTTAGCACAATATTATATGTTATTATGTTTTCCTTCTTCTTCTTCTTCTTCACTCACTACTACTTTGACTAGTATTACTATTAGCACAACTATCTTCGTGATGAAGCCTTGGCATTAGTATCAAAACATCATCATGATTGCCAATTTGTAGCTTGGACTGCTGTTAAAATTTAAAGTCATTCATTCTTAAATGTGAACTCCTGCTCCTGCTTGTGAGAAGGGGTGGGACCCTTCATAACTACATCTCATGTCCTACCTCATTTTTGTCAGACTTTTAGAGCAGTTACTAGGAGTAATTCTGAAATGCCTGATAAATACTTGTACTGATTGTCATTTCAAAATGTTCTTCTCTCCAGCATGTCACTGAAAAGCTTTAGCACTCTTTTTCTTCCGTCTCAGAAACAACCCAATCAACCTTAACAACTGATACACCTTGGAGCAAAAGTGCAGTTATACAGACTGTACTGCTAGCTGTTACTTTAGAACAGTTATTGTGGACCGTGCAATTTATTTAAAGGAATACAGGTAATCCCCACAAGAAGCACCATGGAAGCAACCCTTCTATGTTTGCTGTGTTGGAATGCGGTTTTCTTTTGTGAAGGGTAATTAATGAGGGAATGAGATACTGGTATGAGCAGGATCCAATCAGGAAAGGCCCTCATAATAATCACAAACCAATCAGCATGTGATTAGAATCTGCGTTTTCACCTGTCCACATTGCCGAGCTGACTTTTTCAGTATACTGCTCTGGGAAGCATTTTCAAAAGTCTCTATTTTTGGGGGCTAAATATGTTGGGGTACTGTGGATTAAAGTGAAAATGGAGAATAATTTGTGTGTTCTTAAATGAAAATATTATAGTGCAGTCAAAGCCTACAGTACGTAGACAGAGACACATTTATTGTGTTCCTGAAAAGAGGAGGTCAGAGCAAATAGAGGGGATGAACAAGAGAGAGATATACAAATTACCTTCACAAATTAAAAGCTTAAGAAGATGATTTCTTTTCCTGAAGAATCAGGTTTACCTAAACTGGCCTTTTTAAAAGCAACACTGCCATGTCAAAGCACTTTATGCTGCGGGAAATCAACCACATGTTATGCAGACAGCACCGGAACACACAAGCTATTGGCCTTCTGTTGCTTCCTATAAGCTTTGCAGCCTACACTGCAAATTTTAAAGAGTTTATTGGCTTGTTTCAGCATAATAATGTTCAGTATTAATGAAAAAATATTAGCTGGTGACACTGTGTAAATTTTACAATGCCCAGATATCTCAGCTCAAGCATATCTACAAACAGGGGAGATGTAGAAGTGGAAATGAAAAAATACAGAGACCCGAACAGAAAGAGCAGACCTTGAAATATTACTCATTTTTCAGCTAATTCTAGATATTGGTTATTGGAATGTGTTTATGCACTGTAAAGTAGTTACATGTACATTTAGAAAGAAGACACTTAATGTATAAGACTTTACAAAACTCCATTTATCCATCCACTTTGTGAAAGCACATTTTTCACTACAGGATTGAGTTAAGGAAGAAAGTGAAGCACTAAGGAAGAAAGTGAAGCACAGCACTTCCAGATACAAGTCCTTACTCAGCACGGGACATGAGACCACCCTACAGCATACTGGCACTCACTCACACCATAATTTAGCCTGAAATACACTTTTATGGGAGGTGGGAACCTAACAGAATACCCTTGACAAGACACATAGAGAGGATTCAACAACATAAAGTGACCAGGTGGAGAATCTGAACCCACGTCTCTGGAGATGAGAGGTTGTAGTGCTAACCACTGTGCCCCAATCCGAACTCATTTTGGAATAAATAACCAGGGCTCCAGGCGAAAATTCACCTCAAGGAGTCAGTGGCTCCTAACAGAAAAAAAATTAGGAGCCAATAATGTTGATTTAGGTGCCAAATAATAAAATATGTGAAAAATTAATCTTTTAATTGCTTACCTTTCTAACCTCCATATATGTGTGCACAATTCTTTTCTTTCTCCTGTACAGTGCATCCTTCCCTTGTGTTTTTGTGTCCATATTGATGATTTGGCTATCTGAATGTCATTATACAGTGCATCCAGAAAGTATTCACAGCGCATCACTTTTTCCACATTTTGTTATGTTACAGCCTTATTCCAAAATGGATTAAATTCATTTTTTTCCTCAGAATTCTGCACACAGCACCCCATAATGACAACGTGAAAAAAGTTTACTTGAGGTTTTTGCAAATTTATTAAAAATAAAAAAACTGAGAAATCCCATGTACAATAAGTATTCACAGACTTTGCTCAATACTTTGTCGATGCACCTTTGGCAGCAATTACAGCCTCAAGTCTTGTTGAATATGATGCCACAAGCTTGGCACACCTATCCTTGGCCAGTTTCGCCCATTCCTCTTTGCAGCACCTCTCAAGCTCCATCAAGTTGGATGGGAAGTGTCGGTGCACAGCCATTTTAAGATCTCTCCAGAGATGTTCAATCGGATTCAAGTCTGGGCTCTGGCTGGGCCACTCAAGGACATTCACAGAGTGGTCCTGAAGCCACTCCTTTGATATCTTGGCTGTGTGCTTAGGGTTGTTGTCCTGCTGAAAGATGAACCGTTGCCCCAGTCTGAGGTCAAGAGCGCTCTGGAGCAGGTTTTCACCCAGGATGTCTCTGTACATTGGTGCAGTCATCTTTCCCTTTATCCTGACTAGTCTCCCAGTTCCTGCTGCTGAAAAACATCCCCACAGCATGATGCTGCCACCACCATGCTTCACTGTAGGGATGGTATTGGCCTGGTGATGAGCAGTGCCTGGTTTCCTCCAAACGTGACGCCTGGCATTCACACGAAAGAGTGCAATCTTTGTCTCATCAGACCAGAGAATTTTCTTTCTCATGGTCTGAGAGTCCTTCAGGTGCCTTTTGGCAAACTCCAGGCAGGCTGCCATGTGCCTTTTACTAAGGAGTGTCTTCCGTCTGGCCACTCTACCATACAGGCCTGATTGGTGGATTGCTGCAGAGATGGTTGTCCTTCTGGAAGGTTCTCCTCTCTCCACAGAGGACCTCTGGAGCTCTGACAGAGTGACCATCTTGGTCACCTCCCTGACTAAGGCCCTTCCCCTCCCGATCGCTCAGTTTAGATGGCCAGCCAGCTCTAGGAAGAGTCCTGGTGGTTTTGAACTTCTTCCACTTACGGATGATGGAGGCCACTGTGCTCACTGGGACCTTCAAAGCAGCAGACATTTTTCTGTAACCTTCCCCAGATTTATGCCTCGAGACAATCCTGTCTTGGAGGTCTACAGACAATTCTTTTGACTTCGTGCTTGGTTTGTGCTCTGACATGAACTGTCAACTGTGGGACCTTATATAGACAGGTGTGTGCCTTTCCAAATCATGTCCAGTCAACTGAATTTACCACAGGTAAATACCAACTAAGCTGCAGAAACATCTCAAGGATGATCAGGGGAAACAGGATGCACCTAAACTCAATTTTGAGCTTCATGGCAAAGGCTGTGAATACTTATGTACATGTGCTTTCTCAATTTTTTTATTTTTAGTAAATTTGCAAAAATCTCAAGTAAACTTTTTTCACATTGTCATTATGGGGTGTTGTGTGTAGAATTCTGAGGAAAAAAATGAATTTAATCCATTTTGGAATAAGGCTGTAACATAACAAAATGTGGAAAAAGTGATGCGCTGTGAATACTTTCCGGATGCACTGTAATTACGTGGTGAAACCCAGAACCAGTGTAGCATACAAGTGATAGGTGGGGATGTTTTCTGCGCAGAGCAAGAACGCATTCAGATTGATAACAAAACAAAATTATAAATTGTAAATTAGTTGTTTATCATCCTAGAAATTATTATCGGTGTAATATTTATGTTTATTTTTTTTATTGCCTCATAAATTTCAACTGCTGTGTCTGATGCTGTCACAGAAGGACAGTCTGAAAATTATTTTTGAAGCATTTGTGGATAAAACTCTTCAAAAATTCAAAAATTTCCATCTCCGATTTTCCACAGATCTTGACATTTTAAGGTCCCTTGATACCGACAACATCAATATGTCGATGATGGGTCTGTCTCTGTGTACGTGTGTGTCTCACACTTTCTTCAGAACGATCTACACCTAGACGGAAAAATGCCAAACTCGAAATTTAACCCTGTGGCGAATAATTTTTAGTCAACTCATGCAAGAGAAAGAGGCCCTAAAGAAGACCCCCTCAAATACCGTAATTCTGCAATTAATTTTGAAATCTTCTTGTCAACCTATTTTATGATCAGAAAGATCAGCATCAGACCCGTAATTACTGATTTTTTTTCACCAACAAGATCTGAAAGGTCAATTTGGTGAATGGCAGATCATCGTGTTATCATATAGGACACATTACATTTCATTTTAGCTCTTTTAATTCTTTATCCACTGTTTTTTTCACACTCGGTACACTGCCCATGCTAACAGAGATTTCTGAGGAGTATGCCTTGCGAGAACGCAATCCCAAGCATTTTTATGCTTTTGACTGTTGCTGTGCTTTTTCATTATTTCCTTTTTGAAATGCTTTGTTCTAGTTTCCCAGCTATTTTTTCCCGCTTTGGAACAAAAATCACAGTACATCATCTGCTTTATGTTACCATACCTCAGCCAGGAAAATTCCGGAAGCCAACAAGTTCTGACATTCCAGGTCTAATTGTAGATAAATTGGTTGAAACAGGAAGGCTGAGAAATGCCACATTTGTATTTCACTGCCTTACTCGTGTTTATAGTCAAACTGGGGTTTATCGGAAATCCTACTAGTGGCTGAATGTGAGAAAGATTGTTTTAAAAAGTTTTGATTAGCCATTTTGAAATTGTGGATGAGTCCCGTGCGCAGAATAAAGTTTTCTGGTTTTTGTGGCCGCTCAGTCTAGTTATCCAGTACTACAACGGTGTTGACAAGTTATATCAGCCTTCAACACCAGGAGCGGCTATAAAAAAAGGCACCTCTGAAAAGTTAATTTCCATCTTTTTATGGCTAAAAGCCAGTGTAACCTCTGTGTCATACACCCTTTTGCGATGTGATTTATTTGTTGTTGTTAGATGCACGACAGAAGCCACACAATCATTTAGGATAGCAAACTACTAAAAGAGCATAAAATGAACTGGAATCCATTGATTCAGCAAGGGCAGGCACTGGGCAACTTACGGTACTTATGAACTGCCGCATAGCAATTTACGTGAAGTTCAAACCCCACCACAGGTCGCACGGCCATTTATTGTCAAATCACCGTGGTGTTTGAGAGCTTCCATCCAACCCATTGCTTTACTGTTACTGCGTGAAGCCTGCGTACTAACAACTGAGTGCAATTGCAGACCGCACTGCAAAGCGCGTGCTTGGTGACTTCTTGTGGGCTGTCGGATCAGCGCGATGACAGTCTCCTAGTCAGTAAGTCAAGGACGTGCAGTCAGGGGAGGCAGGTGAGGCTGTCATCATGAAAAGTAAAAAAAAAAAAACTAATAATGATAAAATAAATTTGTCCACTGGTCTGTGCTATAAGTTTGTTTTCTGTATGATTTCAATAACTTTGATAAATTTTATAGTCAAAATCACTGAATCAGAGCATTTCCTGTTCAAATAATGGAGGAAAATGTGAGGTACGGCAGCAACGAGCCGAGCCTCACCTCGGATTGTGCTATCTTACCCTCACACACAGGGTTGATGCTGTCTCTCTGTATGTTGCCAATATAATGTCAGCGGACACATTTATTATACACCCTGACATTCCAGTCTGGCTGTTATCTTTAATGAATGTGTGTGACATATTCATTCTTGCTGATTGGACATAAAACCGCAGTGAAAAGGCACAGGGTGAGGCAGACAGTACTGTGTAGCACCAAAGGGGGCGCATGTGAGCCCAAAAGGTGCTCATTGCTGCTGCACTTCTACACAGAGTCTCTAAGCGCCAATAAGTTAGTGATATCAGAAAGTCAAGTGCACTGCAACGGTCAGTTTATTTTTATTTTTTGTTCTGAGTGACTGTCAAAATGGAAGATTAAGATTTTTTTAAACTAAAGGAAAATAAGGATGACTTTTACAAGAAACTGATGGAGATTTTCGTGAAGACCATAAACGGTTTTAAGGTCAAAATTGAAATCCGTTTTTTTGGTACACTACTCAGTACTTTCATTTGTATTGAATGAGTATGAATTGTGGTATTGCAATGGCGAATTTAAAACACATGGAGGGTGCAGAACAAATGTGCTCTCTCTGCTCTCTCTTGCCGCTATAAATGTATAGTTCTTTCTTAGTCAAATGTGTACCTTACTTATCTGTGTGTGTAAAGAAATGCTGATGAGATATGAAACATAACTAGTAGTCAATGTGCATACTGCCAACTGCATAGTGAATAAACTACTCTTTTGGGTTCATATATTTGTAAATCTGACTCTGAAGGAGTCAGTGCCTCAACAGCTCTGATCCTCACTGCATGTCACTGCAGTAAGTGACAGTGTTTTGTCAAAGTCGCATAGCTAACAATGTCACAGCAGAGGATCCGAGACTGATCTTAAGAGGAAATGAAGAGGAGGAAGAGCGTCAGAAGTTACTGACCAAAAGTGGCAAAGGAAAGGCAAGTGTAATATTCTCATAAGTGGGGGGATCTACATGATTGGCAGATCTATTTCAAATGTATTGCAATTCTTCCTTGTGTTTTATGACCCGTTGCGTCATATTCAGTCCTTCGTTCATCATTTTGGCACAAGCATAACCAGCTACTCCTTGAAATTCACCATTCACTGTATAGCAGAAGCGCCGCGTATTTAATTAGAAAGATTTTTGCGCGCACATTCTAAGTGTGACGTAACTTTTGACATGCAGCCCTCACACCCGGCGTCAAGTACAAACCAGCCTTTACTTGAATGTGGCTAATCCCCACCCAGTAGTGGCCCATATGTTGTTAGCACATCTGCTTAACAATAACAAGATATCCTTTCGCATCTGTTACAATATAACTAGTTTAAAATTGCAATGATTTCAGTAGCCACTGGCAAACAAGGTAGAAATGATAATCGCCAAAAATGCGACCACTTTAGTCGCATTCTGGAGCCCTGCAAATAACACGTAATTTATCTATCTGCTTTACTGGAAAAATGCAATTTTGTCTAAACTGAGCTTGGTGAACTGGGTGAGACCTGCGTTTTGTCAGGAGAACCAAATTCTCCCAGTGACCCAGCATTAGATAGGTTATTTTGAAAACAGATGATTGGGTGAACAGTAGGGCAGCAGGTGGGCAGGTTGCTCACTTTCCACACTTTTCTACAACTTTCTTTCAAGGTCAAGTAGACCAATACAAAGGTGACCAAGAAGACATTGGTCACTCAAAGAGAATTCCTCTGCTGAAGACGGGAGTTCCCCTCAGAAAGACAACCATCTTAGCAGCACTCCATTAATCAGGTATTTATAGCAGTGAAATTTTCTGAATGTCATTTAAAGGACTCTGTGATCATTAGACAAAAATTGAAGTCTTTGGGCAGAACTCCAAGCACCATGTCTTGTGAAGACCAGTCACTGGTCATCACCTGCTTAATACCATCTCAATGGTGAAGCATGGTGGGGGAGACTGCTTCACTGGGGCAGGGAGAAAATGAGTGGCCAGAGCAGAGGGAAGGATAAATGTATTCAAAGACAAGAAAGGTTATTGAAGAAAACCTACTCCAGAGTCCACACAACCTCAGACTGGGGTGAAGGTTTACTTTTCTGCATGGCACTGGCCCAAAGCATACAGTGATGGACAACATTGGACTGGTTTAAGGGAAAGTCTTTGACTGTCCTTGAATGGCCCAGACAAAGCCCAGACTTAAACACCTGTGAAGAGACCTGAGGATGGCAGTTTGAGGGCATGTCCCATCTAATCTAACAGAGACTGAGATGATCAGCCAGGAAGAATGGAATTAACTGCTCAAATCCAGGGGTGCAAAGCTTGTGGAGACTTAGCTAAGAAGACTGAACGCTGGAGTTGCTGCCAAAGGGGCTTCTATAAAGTCCTGAATTAAAGGTCTGTATACCTGTATGAGAGGTTTCAGTTTTTTATTTTTAATGAATCCGTACACCTTTCTGAAAACAAGTTTTCACTTTGTCTTTATGGGTTTTTTAAGTGTAGACTGATGGGGGAAAATGGTAAATGTATCCAATTAAAATTAAATCTACAACACAATAAGGTGTTCAGAAAGTGAACTGGGTCTGAATACTTTCTGAATCCACTGTGTATCTTTAAATTTTGATCACATTCTATCAATTAAACCTTGTTCCAGAAATAGATCTGGCAATAATAACTCATCTCAGAGTTTCCCATCTAAGAAATTAGTTTTTACAATAATTTTATGTTTACCATTAGTCAAAAATCTAAGGCAACAAGGGGAAATAATAGCTGTTCATTATAATAAAACTATTAGTAGACAGGAGGAGGATTAGGAGGAGGCTGGGAGCAGGCACTGATACAGCGCATTGCTGCACCCACCACACGACAAACCACCTCAGGATCCCAAATTAGGACCCAAGTGTAGCTTTGCAATGGGTGACACCTCAGCACTACACTAGTCTGAATGGAGTGGAACAGTAGGAGGTTTTTTACAGTGGCTGGAGTGCCAATCCTGCCATCAACCTTTGCAGACAGATATAATAAAACTAAAATTTAAAAGAAAACGAAAACAATTTAATATAAAGGGCAGATTTCATCCATGGAGCACACAGGTGTCACTAATGCCCCATGGATCTTTACAAAATAGGAGATATTAAAATAACACCATCTTTGCTTTACTGATTAGTGATGAACTGAGTCAGGTGAACAGGAAAGACAAGCCTGGGAGCTGCCCTGAGCTTTTCTCAGTATTTCTAACTGCAAGCATTAACTGCACAGAATTCTGGGAAGAGGAATTAAAAGCATGCAAAGCCGAAGAGCAACTAAACCTACAACGGAAGCTTATGTTTGACTTCACAAATGATTGAAACTGGCTGTCACTGAAAAAGCAGCCACCCAAATCTCTGCTAAGTATGGATCAGACTGTATTTCTTTGTCATGGGGCAGGTGCAGCTATAAAAATCCACTGGTCAGAGTTATACATCTATAACTAGGTGGTCTCACATGACTAGCTGAGCTCAAAAACTGTGAGCCCATCAAGACAATTGAACAAGAAGATTCAGGAAAAAGGCAAAATGTAGCAGACCATAGCACAAGCACACAGGAAGAATCAGTAAAAGGCACAGATGTTCTAAAGAGCAATTAGAAAACACAGCGGTGGAGGCTGAATTGTGCCTGCAGTTCAGACAGGAATATCGCTACCTTCGCATGTTATTGGAAAGATGGGAAATCCAAGTTTTCCAATGGGAAATTATATGTGAACACTAATTAAAATGATAATTCCCAGCGGACAATTTGTAGTAAACTATATTACCTAAAATTGATGACCTAATGCTGAAAGATCAGTTCATTTAATAAAAGAAAACAATTTCAGACCACAGAAATTGTATTTTGTGGATGAATTGCTTTTGCAGTGATGTGATATGTCCATCCATCCATCCATTTTCCAACCCGCTGAATCCGAACACAGGGTCACGGGGGTCTGCTGGAGCCAATCCCAGCCAACACAGGGCACAAGGCAGGAAACAATCCTGGGCAGGGTGCCAACCCACCGCAGGACACACACAAACACACCCACACACCAAGCACACACTAGGGCCAAGTTTGAGTCGCCAATCCACCTAACCAGCATGTCTTTGGACTGTGGGAGGAAACCGGAGCGCCCGGAGGAAACCCACGCAGACACGGGGAGAACATGCAAACTCCACGCAGGGAGGACCCGGGAATCGAACCCAGGTCCCCAGATCTCCCAACTGCGAGGCAGCAGCGCTACCCACTGCACCACCGTGCCGCCCAGATGTGATATGTGCTTGATGAATATAGAAATCTTGAATTTCTTTGTGTGCAGACCAAAGTTCAAATCAGTAAAGGCTTTGTACTTCTCTCAAAATGTCATTTTCTACCCTGTTTAGTCCAGCTCAAGGTTGTGGAGGATGCTAGAACCGAAGCTACTCTAGCTAGCATAAGGCGCACAGCAGGAACAAACTCTGGACAGGGTACAGGTCTATCACAGGGCAAACACATACTAGGGCCAATATAGAGTTGCCAATTCACCTAGCCTGCAAGTCTTTAGACAGTGGGAGGAAATGGGAGCACCCAGAGGAAACCCACACAGACATGGGGAGGACATGCAAATGCCACATTAGGAGGACCTGAGACATGAACCCTGGTCTCCTTACTGTGAGCCACTTCTCCCAAACTGCTGACGAGAAATCAAAGTGAATTTAATGAAGTTGGTAGATGAGTCTTGACAAAGAGTAAATCCAAAAAATCTCAATTAGCACATGAATGCAGCATACTACACCAGTGACCTAAGCTCTTCTGATGTGCCTGCTACTTTAAACTGACAGAAAGTCATCTTGCAGTTTTACAGCTACAGTGACTGGTAACAATAGCGGCACAGTGGTTACTGCTGCTACCTCACAGCTCCAGATCCTTTGGTCCAGCTCCTTGGCCTTATTACTATTCATTTATTTTAATGCAGGTTTTCAGGAAGCAAGAGCCTTGGTAGATTTACAGTGCATCCAGAAAGTATTCACAGTGCCTCACTTTTTCCACATTTTGTTATGTTACAGCCTTATTCTAAAATGGATTAAATTCATTTTTTTCCTCATAATTCTGCACACAACACCCCATAATGACAACGTGAAAAAAGTTTACTTGAGGTTTTTGCAAATTTATTAAAAATAAAAAAACTGAGAAATCACATGTACATAAGTATTCACAGCCTTTGCTCAATACTTTGTCGATGCACCTTTGGCAGCAATTACAGCCTCAAGTCTTTTTGAATATGATGCCACAAGCTTGGCACACCTATCCTTGGCCAGTTTCGCCCATTCCTCTTTGCAGCACCTCTCAAGCTCCATCAGGTTGGATGGGAAGCGTCGGTGCACAGCCATTTTAAGATCTCTCCAGAGATGTTCAATCGGATTCAAGTCTGGGCTCTGGCTGGGCCACTCAAGGACATTCACAGAGTTGTCCTGAAGCCACTCCTTTGATATCTTGGCTGTGTGCTTAGGGTCGTTGTCCTGCTGAAAGATGAACCGTCGCCCCAGTCTGAGGTCAAGAGCGCTCTGGAGCAGGTTTTCATCCAGGATGTCTCTGTACATTGCTGCAGTCATCTTTCCCTTTATCCTGACTAGTCTCCCAGTTCCTGCCACTGAAAAACATCTCCACAGCATGATGCTGCCACCACCATGCTTCACTGTAGGGATGGTGCCAGGTTTCCTCCAAGCGTGATGCCTGGCATTCACACAAAGAGTGCAATCTTTGTCTCATCAGACCAGAGAATTTTCTTTCTCATGGTCTGAGAGTCCTTCAGGTGCCTTTTGGCAAACTCCAGGCGGGCTGCCATTTGCCTTTTACTAAGGACTGGCTTCCGTCTGGCCACTCTACCATACAGGCCTGATTGGTGGATTGCTGCAGAGATGGTTGTCCTTCTGGAAGGTTTTCCTCTCTCCACAGAGGACCTCTGGAGCTCTGACAGAGTGACCATTGGGTTCTTGGTCACCTCCTTGACTAAGGCCCTTCTCCCCCGATCGCTCAGTTTAGATGGCCGGCCAGCTCTAGGAAGAGACCTGGTAGTTTCGAACTTCTTCCACTAACGGATGATGGAGGCCACTGTGCTCATTGGAACCTTCAAAGCAGCAGAAATTTTTCTGTAACCTTCCGCAGATTTGTGCCTCGAGACAATCCTGTCTCGGAGGTCTACAGACAATTCCTTTGACTTCATGCTTGGTTTGTGCTCTGACATGAACTGTCAACTGTGGGACCTTATATAGACAAGTGTGTGCCTTTCCAAATCATGTCCAATCAACTGAATTTACCACAGGTGGACTCCAATTAATCTCAAGGATGATCAGGGGAAACAGGATGCACCTGAACTCAATTTTGAGCTTAACGGCAAAGGCTGTGAATACTTATGTACATGTGCTTTCTCAATTTTTTTATTTTTAATAAATTTGCAAAAACCTCAAGTAAACTTTTTTCACATTGTCATTATGGGGTGTTGTGTGTAGAATTCTGAGGAAAAAAATAAATTTAATCCATTTTGGAATAAGGCTGTAACATAACAAATTGTGGAAAAAGTGATGCGCTGTAAATACTTTCCGGATGCACTGTAGAATCAAGACAGAAATCCAGACTAGAAATGAAATAGTAACACTGGGTCAAGTGAACTGTTACACAAGAAGAACATGAAAACACCACACCTAAACAGTTCCTAGGCTGGGAGTAGAATCCAGACAAAAGAAGCAGCCACTGTACCATCTCATCACTTTTTAAAACAAAATAATCAAATTTTAAAAGCTCATAAAATGTTATTCATTTGTGGAATATCTGTTCCTTGCAGATGGAGGGCGGGCACTTAGCAGTAAATGTTGCTTTTCTTACTCAGTTTTCAGTTCTGTTGCATGGTTACAGTTGTGTTGCTTTACACATGCTACTATGTATTTTTGGCATGTCATCTCTAGGCTCTCTCTGACAACCTGAAGAAAGTGGGTTCTATTGAAGAGCCACCGCAACAAAATGTGGACATTACACTGGAATTAAGCCAGTTAATTATTTTTTTTCATTGACAAATGACCTTAGTATATGACACTTCAAAATTACCATCAGTCAGTTTGCAAATATGTCTTATACAGTTATACAGCATCAGGTACCTGGCACAAATCAAATCTGCTTCATAGCAGCTGGCATTTCTGTAACTATGGGTTCTTCAAATCACATAGATTTTCTCCTTAGCTAGGAGGTAGTGATTGGCATTTCAATTCTTTCAAACTACTTGAATAAGTGAATCAATTAATTTGATTCATCCAAAATGAAAAATATTTTGGGAGAGGGGGTCCCATTGAAAGAACGGGAAATTATTTATTTAATTACAATATACTTTTAATATTTAATAAATAATAATAATTCATATCATATAATGTTAAAATCTTAGAAAGCACAAAACATGACTGTGTAGTGAAAATGCATAATTAAACTAAGAGACTAAGTTCAAGAATCATAAGTGAACAAGAATTGTGTGACTCGTTCTCAGGTAATGATTCAGGGATTCAGTTCATGTATCAAATTAAAGAGAACTGTGTAACTCACTCATGAATCAAATGAATGAGAATTGTGTAATTTGTTTGTGAATCAAATGAATGAGAACCATGTAACTTGTTCTAGGGTAATGTGATGGTCCAGGGGCATCATGTATAATGCCGTACGTGGAATTCACACTAAAACATGGCGTACAGACAAATGTGGAAATATATGAATGCACAAAAAATTCAGATGCACAAAACCATGCATATGCCAACTTTCACACACTTCCGCTCCATAAGTCCTGGTAAATGTGAAGTGAACGCACCTCCACGCACCTGCCACCCCACCCCAACTCCTCCCAGAATTTTGCCTATTTGAATATGGTTGAGTCTTTTGTTGAAAGACGATGGCAAAAGCACGTATAAAAAAAGAAGAATTTAACCAAATGTGAAGTGGAGGTCTTATTCAGTGTAGTGGAGGAAAGAAAAAACATTCTTTTTGGTGGTTTGGGCAATGGTATGAGCAGCAAAAGGAACCTGATGGAATGACACAAAAAATGTTCAAGTTCAGAAAGTCACACAGTGCCCAAAATAAAAAAAGAAGTGGTCAGATATCAAAGTCGACATGAAAATGTGAGTCATAGCCCACCGTCTTGAGTGTCATATGGAAGCATATTAGGGCACACAGAAAAGAAAAAAGAAAAGGGACACAGTGAAAAAAAAAAAAAGGTCAAAATGTTGACTTTAATCTCGTAGTTAGTTTTGTCATTAAAGTAGAATGTCGTTAACCTCATCTTAAAATTGATGTTTAATTTACTAGAGTTTCCCAAATACCATTGTAACTAAAATAGCACATTAAATGCTTCGTATTCTGTATTCCCAGACCCAGTCATTAATTCACCATGTGCTTCTTAAATGGGCTTTATCTTTCATAGGCAGGATCACACAGACACTGATTGCCACACTGAATACATTACATTCATGATATTACAGCTCTGAACATTTTAGAATAGTAAAATGTATACTTGATACCATTTTCATGATGAAATGCATTAAAGCATGTATTAAACATGTGGGGGCACTGTGTCCAGGGATTGTTCCTGCCTCCCACAAGATGCTTGCTGGGACATGTGCGGCCCTGGATGGAATAATTTAATGTAGTACTACTGTCTCCGTCAAACATACCAACTGCCAATTCCGGTCCTTCCGTTTTCTTTCTCCACGTAACCAATCACCACCCAATGAGCTCTGTAATAAATGTAAAACCAGCTGTAAGCTTAGAACGCAGATTCTTCAAAACTTTTATGGAACATTGAAAAATCTTTGTTATATATGTTTAATTATTCCACCCATCCAGGGTTGCTCCAGTTCCAGCAAGCATCAAGCGCGAGGCAGGAACAATGCCCGAATAGGGCACCAGCTCGTTGCTACTGCTGCGCCACCATGCCCTCACATGTTTAATTATTAAAAGAATACATTATTTAAATAAAGTTAACGATTTATCTGTGAAATGTAATATGCATACTTTAATGGATTTCATCATAAAAATGATATCAAGTATACATCCTAGTATTCTAACAGCATACATCTCATGGAAATTTAAATTGACTTAGAAGCCAGTCATCATCATCTGTAAATACTCGCACTCTTCTATTGAATTAAACTGAATTCCTTTATTGTTATTGTATGGTACAATGAGATTCAATATGCAAATCTTCCATAAACTTATCTATAATAATAAAAGGCAAAGCCCTCATTGACTGACTGACTCACTCACTGACTGACTGACTCACTCATCACTAATTCTCCAACTTTCCGTGTAGGTGGAAGGCTGAAATTTGGCAGGCTCATTCCTTACAGCTTACTTACAAAAGTTAGGCAGGTTTCATTTCGAAATTATACACGTAATGGTCATAACTGGAACATATTTTTCGTCCATACACTGTAATGGAGGAGGCGGAGTCACGTATCGCGTCATCACGCCTCCTACATAATGACGTGAACTAAAAACAAGGAAGAGATTTACAGCACGAGTCAAACGCGGGAACGAAGGTAAATGACGTTAATTTTTGACTGTCTTTTAATACTGTGTAAGCATACATATTAACACATGTGCAATTAAACGTGTGCATTTACGGGGTGATTTCTCAGGCTTAAAAGCTCGCCTTTTATCAAACGCGGGAACAAAGGTAACTGACGTTGTTCACTGCCTTTTAATACTGTGTAACCATACATATTAACACATGTGCAATTAAACGTGTGCATTTACGGGGTGATTTCTCAGGCTTAAAAGCTCGCCTTTTACTAAAAAGGTAAATGCTAAACTATTTTCAATCAGTTTAATGAAACGCTCCCGTTAAGGATTGCAATAACATATTTGCGAGATAAAAGAACGAAGTAGGGGGAAATGACGTAAGAGCCGCAAACAGCGAAGAGCAAAAAATTAATTAAACAATTGAGAAGGGAGCGAGTGAAGCATTCAAGCATGTTCATAAGGGAAACAAAGCACAGTGTAAAACGTAAGTTTAAATTAAGTTTATAGAAACGCTCCCCCTGCGGATTGCAATAACATATTCGCGAGATAAAAGTTTAATGAGAAGACACGAGGTATAAACGAACCACACGCCGTGGCGCAACGTTAGGGGCAACAGTTTCAACCATTCTATGATCTGCTTCTCGCAACTGAAAGACGGCACATGGCGGATGTTAGCCGACTTGCTGACCGCAACATTAGGGGCTTCAACTCTGGCGCTGACGCCACATCTCAGTGCCAACACTTTCCACACTCTACTTAAAAGACACGCCCTCCTCACTGGACAGTTAAAAAGACCAATCAAACTAACGATGACATCAAGTATTACCCAATCAAAAGTAGGAAAGGAGGCATCTTCATAAAATGCGTGTGGGATGATTTGCATGAGACGCTGCTTTAAAAAAAATGATAAAAAAAATACGGGACAAATCCCGTCCAGTATTGATTCAAAACGGGACGCGCAATTTCATTCTCAAATGCGGCACGATTCCGTATTTTAAAGGACGGGTGGCAACCCTACAGTGCCAGGTAACCACCCATACAATCAGATTGTGATTCAGACTACGAATGGAATGAATGTAATTACCCTGATCTACATACAAGGCGAAAGTCTTGCAACATTCAAAGATGATGGTTTGGGATAAGTACACCATACAACATAAAAGAGCTTATGAAGCCTTGAACCGAAAAAAGCAACATCTCAGAGATCGTAAAAAAAAAAATAGGAGGTAATGTCGTTTTACTCGCTGTAGATTTTATTCAAACATTACCAGTTATTCCACAAGGGAGACCAGCAGATGAACTCAACGCATGTTTAAAATCCATGCTTCTCCCACGCTCGGTTATATGTCGCGTGTTCTCGGGTAGGTACACCAAAAAATGTATACATTTAAGCATGTAATGGACAAACAAAAAATGAGGTATACCCGAGGGCACTGCAGTAGTACTTAATCTAACTTTACTTCTTAAATGTTAATGTTTTACTGTTTAATAATTTATACGCTTCTTATATGTTGTTCAAATTCTTTTATCAAAATACCAGTGACAGCGCAATGCACGATAACATGGAGTGAATACACCATACACATCCGCCCACGGCCGCCCTGGTGTGCGCAGATACGAGTTGATTCTACAATAAAATAAAATAAACATAAAAAGAGTAATACAATCATCACCCATAAAGCGGATAGTAGACGTGACGTACTATATGTGTACCAGATTTCAAGTCAATAGGTGAAACGGTTTGCGAGCTACAGGTGATTTAAAATCCTGGACAGACACACAAATTGCCACGGTAGCAAATTACAGAAGAAGATTTTACTGTTTAATAATTTATATTTATATAAAATGTGCTTCTTATATATTACTTCATATTCTCATATGATAATGATGTTAATATTTATATTGATTTCTATGTTATTGAAACTGCATGTATGTGTGTATATGTATGTATTGGGTGCAGATGTGACCTTCCACTAACTCCGAGGTGTGAATGCGGCCCCCCTGACTGATTTGCCCGCTTTTGCATGTCAGTGTGTGATTATTAGTCAAGTGCTGCAATCAACCCCTGAGCAGTGCCATCAAGCCCCCATCTGTACCTGATCTGACCCTGCACTTTATAGGACACAATCATTTAGTTAAAATCTGCACAGCACAACAGACCACTTATGATAGGTAATGATTCAGCTTGAATTCAAAGCAATTAGTGAATGATCCATGAGCTGTAAAAAATGTGTGTTAAAGTAAAGTTAAAAGCAAATAATTGTTAAAATTAATACATGTGAAAGGTTCAGTTTTGTGTGACTAATTTGTTGATTGTGCAAAGAGACATAAATGAATTAGTTTAATATTGTATTTATATATATATGTTTAAAACATTTTCAGTAATGAATCATACAAAATAAACAATTACAACTTTCTAATATAAATGTGTTGTTACTCTACTGTACTTGTATGAGACAATGATCAATGATAGAGTTTCTGTTTGCTGATGATAATTTAGTTCTAACTACTAAAAAATAACACATAAATTATTTGTGATTTGCCAATCACTACTAGGAGAATGAATTTGTTTCTCTATTAACAAAGAGCCTTTAAGATGAGTGTCTGCCCTTAATTGGCCTTAGATGGTTCAGTGTTTCATCAAGAAGTATTTGGTTGCTCAGTGGCCATTGCAGCACTGCATTTACCTTCAGCAATCCTGGACACAACATGTGGGTTTGTGCATAATTGTGACCTGCAATGGGCTCGAGTGCCATCCAGAGATGGTGCTTGCCTTGAGAACATTGTCAAAATGGATTAAATGATGTTGAAAGTGGTTAGATTATTAAGTGTATTAAAGTATATTAAGATCAAATCAAATGGAAAAGCATACAGTAGCATATCTGTTAGTGCATAATGAACATGCTTTAAAGTGCACAGATAATCCTGATGAGGATTAGCATTACCCAGCCTCAGGGCACATTGTTTGCAATATGGCAGAATCTACAGTATGCAGATATAGTCACCTTTGTGCAGAATTCAAAGGCCATTAACCAAAATGGCTTACTTACTTTGTATTTACTTTAGCCCCCCAACATCCCTAAACTGGAGTAAGCAGGTCTGGGATTGTTGTGCTCTGTTACATTGTAATTAATGATGTATAAACACTTCTCCAGGAGGTAATAGTGATGTGTCATTTTATGCTCATTTACACCAATGTTCTATGGGAGCATTTCTATTTGTAGGTCTGTTGAAGTGTGTCAATGAATAAACTAAAATGAATTTCCCACTTTTTAAAATTTTTATTTGTTTACTACAACCACAAAGATGTGGAAAACATTTCTCATTCTACAAACCTTGTATAACACAGAAAATGGTATCCAAGGATGCATTTATTATAGCAGTTAAATGTACACATTTACATGTCTGAGTGCTACATATTGAGTATCTTTTTTATTGCTTGGTTTTTATTCCTCCAAACTATGCAATACTATGACATCATGGTAAATAATTATTGTCTTCCAATTTAGATGATGATGACGACGATGATGATGACAACGATGACGATGATGACGACGACGATGACGACGACGATGATGACGACGACGATGATGACGATGACGACGACGACGATGACGATGACGACGACGACGAGGATGAATATCACGATGGTTCACTTTGCCATTACTGTGCTTTCTGTGAAGTAAGTAGCCAACAGTGGTGATGTTTACATGAGACAAGTGAGACTTAAGGCCAACTCATACATTTACATTTTATATGTTTTTGCTTAGTGCTCACTTTTTATCAAAAGTGACTTACAAAAGAGGTCAACATAATCGAGTAACATCAGTTTGGGAATAAGAGTTACAGGAATATGGTACAAAATTGATTTCCACAAATGAAAAGCTTAAAAGAAAATATAAATTAGTTAGAATCTATTAACAGCTAGACAGAAATTTGCCAACAAATACTTTTTAAACAAATTGAGGAAGTCAAAGTTTCAAATAGAGGCCGGCAGCTTGTTCCACCAGCTAGACATGAAGAGAGTCTGTACTGAGATTTGACACCTTGCAGAGAAGGCACCACCAGACCCAGTTCATCAGTGGATCTGAGTGGCCGAGAAAGAACATAGGACCTCACAAGTGTCTCCATATATAAAGGTAGAGACTGACTACTGTGTAGGTTAAGCATCAAGGATTTGAATTTAATATGTGCCACTGCAAGAAGCCAATCCAATCATTTGAAAAGTAGAATGACAGGGGCCTGTCCTGGCTGGCTGAATGCCAAACATGCCACTCCATTTTGAATCATCTGCAGGGGCCTGTTGACACATGCCAGTCCTCCTGCAAGTAGAAAGATGAAGTAGTCCAGCTGTGACAAGACCAGAGCCTAGACCAGGATTTGTGGTGCATAGACTGGCAGATAAGGTCTCATCTTGCGAGTGAATCTGCAAGATCAAGAGATCATAGCAACATGGTCCATAAAGTACAGCTGATCATCAATCACTAGCCCAAGGTTGTGTATTGACTTGGCAGGTGTTAGCAATAATGACCCAAACTGAACAGAGCTGGGGAGCTGAATAGAAGAACGAGCCAAGTTGAGCTGGAGATGGTGTTCCTTCCTCCAAGCTGCAATATCGGTGATACATGCAGAGATTCTAGCTGATACCAAGTGATCATCTGGAGTGAACAAGAAGTAAAACTGTGTATCATCAGAATACATTCCGAGTACATCCTGTACATAATATAAGAGTGCATACTAGACATCATCAGGGAGTCTTTCTAATATTTAAAATTAAATTCCAGTCTTCCTTTTGTAAATCCATTTTCTTCAGTACAGGATTATTTGGAGAGGGAAATGATCTTGAATGTTCTGAACACAAAGCAGAAATCATTCCCATCTGGAACTGCTGACATTCCTTGCAGTTAGGTTAGAAAAGCATGGAGGAGGAGGATGTTTCCCTTTTAAACATGTAGTGAGAAGGTTGTTAAAAGGTAGTACTAGGGTGTTTTACTGTGTTAGCCATTATGAATGTAGTGAGAAGTCAAGCAAAAATGACACCTTTTATTGGCTAACTAAAAAGATTACAATATGCAAGCTTTCGAGGCACCTTCCAGGGGTGGTTCCTGTCTTGTGCCCAATTCTGCTTCTCTGTAACTTAAAAGTGATTAGAAAACAGATTGGAAAATAAAAGGATGAATGAATGGAAGAAATGATCAGAGGACGAATAGTGATAAGCCTGTTTCCATAAAGGGACAGAATAAATGACACAAAGCAGAAACAAGTGGCAATAGAGTCTAGTCCCTGCATTGTCAATTGAGGTTCAATTCTTTGTTTTTGTTTGACATTCAGCTCTCTGCCAATCTGTGAGAAAGAGTCATCAGCTAAGCTATGGGAAAACACTAACAAGGCATCTCAACAAACAAGATTAAATATCAGGAACATCTCACAGAAATGAAAATGGCAGCTCATGTGAATAAGAAAATGGAGGGATAACTACAGAAGAAACACAACAGATGAACAGAAAAATCAAACAAATTCATCACTGCCTCATTGTACATACAGTATCATGGCTACTCTGCTTGTCCACTTCCCTTTGTACCAAACACACACACCCTTTCTCTCAAGAGTGGCCTTTGAATTTACATGCAAGTCCACTGGTTCACAGTTTGGCTTAACTATAAACTTCCCAAGCTGCGAGAACCCACTGGTCCTAGGTCACTTTCCACCACCTTTTGGTCGGAAGGTGCAGGTCTGACCTCTTTACAGTTTTCCAAGAATATTTTTGTCACTCTTGTGTAGCTGGAATGCCACCTTCCTCCTTTCTCACATTAAATCTTGATAGATTCTTTCCATTCCCTGGGTAAGTGTAATGGCAGACTCAAACAAAGAAACTAACTTTCCTTGCATTATAATCTATTAGTCCTGTATTGCAAATCCTGTTGTAATAGCATTTACTATAAGAGATGATGTACAACAAAATAATGGCTCAAGGTTCCTGCCACCACCATCACCCATAGTGTTAAGGAGGTATTAGCCCAGTGATACTTTTCCAAACCAGGTTTGCAGATGATCTGCTCTGTGTGCCTCTCTAACTCCTCCTGTTTGTTCTCTGCCCAGCACTGCGACAAATGTGACAAGTGCCCATGTGCTAAAGGAGACAAGAGTGAGCACTGCGAAGCCTGTGACGTAAGTTATTCTTTCACATTTTCTTTATGTACAGGGCATTTTATTACCTAAGAATTTAAATGATGACGAGGACCAGTTCATGTTAATGCATTTGATCCTACAGCAGGTACTTGTTTTCTTTGCTAAATTTGTCTTTCTGTCTTCACAGATGTGCAGTTTCTGTTATGTGTGCCCTGTAATATGTGAGACTGTCTGCAAACCAGGTGAGTGAAATCTTCACTGTGTCCACATAGTTTAATGACATTTTCGGAACAAATAGAATTTGAGAGAAAAAAAAGTAGTGTGAGTACACTATTACAGGCTTCAACATACATGTCTAGCAGGACAGCCTAAGAAGGTATAGTCTCTTCACTCATGGTTTCCACTGTTGTTTTGTTTGTCCTTCTGCAGGGAGCTATGTTGATGAGCTGACGGGGACGCTGTACCAGTGAGTTCACATTCTTATTATCTAGACTTCCTGTTGAGATGTAAGCAGTGGTGATGAAAAGTAGTAGCTGAAATGAAACGGTACGCCACCTGAAGGCTAGGCAGGCTGATAAAATACAGCCGCCAGTGAGGGGGGCCAGCAGGTTGTCTGCCAAAGAACAAGTACTCGCAGGGAAATTACACTGTAACTGAAAACATGGCCTGACATGGATATTTGAATGGGTGACACTCCTAAGATTTATGTGTGTGTTACATAAAATGACAACTCTAAATTGTCCTATTGTGAATAAGCATAGCTGTGTGCATTAGTGTGCCCTGTGATGGACAGGTTCCTTTTGCATGCTTGGCTCTTGCCTAGCTCCTAATGCAACCTTGGTAGGTTTTAACCACTACAACCATGAAGTGGACTGAGAGGGGTATGAAAATGGATGAATGGGTGGGCACAAGGGTACTGGCCAGGGGCCCCAGGAGCATAGGGGCTCATGATGTTTCTGATGCCTACATACAGTATGTATCTGTTTTGGTATCAAAGCAGGGGCCTTCATGCACTACTTTGCCTTGAGGTCTATAGTGCTGTTAAGATGGCCTCGGGATGGGTGACTGCCAGTGATTGGCAGCAGCAACTACTTGGGGTTCTTCACCTTTTCACTGTGGTTGAAGCCAACTAACAGCAGACTTATAGCTGGAAATATGGTTCAGATATCTAAATATTGTTCTTTTTGTGTTGCAGGTCAGTGGCTAACATTTTTGAGTAATCCCAGAAGTAAGATCACCACCATGTGGGCAGAAGTGAAACGGCCATTTCCATCACAGCAGATTACTGTTTATTTATATAAGTTGCAAAATACAATGAAACTACTGAATTACACAGAATGCCAAGTTTTCATAATTGTCCTGTGTCAATTTATTGATTAATGTTTTGCTATGTATATCTAGCATGAAATGCATGTAACTGGACACTGCCTGCTTCCAGAAGAACACATACATTTATGAGTTGGGTGTCCATAGCTGGGAAAATCAATCAGCAACCAGAACAGCTGAATCTGAGCTCATCTTACCAAACTGACTCGGGCGTCACTCAGATGTGTACTAATAGTTCAAAGAAGCAGCTGGTTTAGGCCAGTGAAGACCACTAAAATTTAACATAGAATATATTACTAAACATCTTCAAAAGCTGTGTCACCAAGACTGTTGACTTTGAGCTATCTACAGTAGTAGTGAATCATTGGTTAATATCAGAATTTGTGTTTTAAAGAAATAATAATGATATATTTTATTTCTATCTCATAGTTATATAGTCATAGCACAGAACCTCACAATAATGAAAATAATATTTTGGCAGATGGAAGCAATATGACATTATAGTGACAATGTAGGGTCAATTTTGACCCCAAAATGTGCAACCAAAGGGGGCAAAGAAAACAAATTACCATTAAGACAGCGTTTCTCAACCTTTAAGTATTTGTTCCTATAATTTATTCCTATATTTTTTGCTGCCGATACACCACTACAAGTTTAAAATTTCCCTATGAATAGCGAAATTACACCACATATGGCAACATTCGTGCCCCCTTTTTTGTTACTTCTGCCCCACAGGTTGAGAACCGCTGCATTAAGAGTATTATATTTCACACAGGTCATTTTTATCTTATACTTTACACTTTGTGCTCCTCCTGTCACCCTCTGAGATTTTCTACTAGTCTGGCCAAGGTGCTGGTGTGCACCAGGCTTTCCCAGTTCTTCCTTTCCAGAGGAACCCACTCATCATCATATAAACACTGACAAGTTCAAGGCAAGTCTCTCTTCTTTTATATACATTTATACTTTTATGAGCAGATGAATTTTCAGGTTAACAAAAGAAATTATGCGCACAAAATGGGTAGTAAAATCTGAAAGCATTTTATACAGTTTACTAACCGGGAGGTAAGTCTTGAACAGATTTACAAGGATGTCTGACCTGTCTGGGGTTATCTCAGAAGCTTTCACCTATAATGTAGGGAACTTGTCACATTTCTCCACTATTGTCTTTCATATGCATCTTCTTCATCAAGTAGGAACAGGCTTGTGCCAAAATGAGACAATCTAACTTCTGAATCAGTAGGTTCATGGCCATTTTCCTCTAAGGACATAACAATAAAGGGAACTTTAGAACAGAAACATATTTTTGTTGCTATGATTAATGAGTAGGTTAAACAATATGTAGTGATTCCAAAAGATGTTGGAATATCAGGATCCAAAGCAGAGGTAAAACTTTTGGTGAAATGGTCGTGCAGAGATTATCGCTGCTGTGCCACTGCTTGTCAGCATGGAATTTGCATGTTCTTCTTGCGTCAGAGTGAATTATTCTCCAGGTTCTCTGGTTTCCAAATCACAACCCAAAGTCTAGCAGGTTAGATTAATTGGCTGCTGTAAAACTGGTATAAATTAGTGTGCCCTGCAATCAGCTGACATCTCATCCAGATCAGGTACCCAGGAAAAGGTGGATCATGAATGTTTTAAAAAGTGATAGATTAAAATCTATACTGACTAATTATATCTACACTGAAAGTGAAAAAAGTAAAGAATAATGAGATGGGGTAAGAAGACCAAATAATCCTGAGAGAATAGAGTCCGGGATACAATGATAGGGACACATTCAAAGGAGTGTCAGTGTGCTGCAGACTGATGGCTGAATTCAAAGCAAACAGCCTCGAGGGGCTTCTTAAGTCTGGAATGCTGATGAGCTGACAGACCAGTTGAACATGGGATTGAAAACAGGGGTTTCATTTAAAGCATGACTTATACAAAGAACATTAACAGCAGGTTTAAAAAGACAAAGTTTGAACAAACACTAGGCACGCCTTACAAAAGGGCCGTTTACTCATCTGAGCATCTTGACATCTTGAGTTGTTCCTGATGGTATACATCAGTGGTCATTAGGTTCAAACCTGGGGTCTTCTTGTGGCTGCAAGTTTTTGTCCCAACCAATTTCTTCTCCTAACTAGACTCCTGCCTTATTTCTCAGTTTCTGTTTTCTGCACCCTTTCACAAATTACACACTGGTTATGCTATATATTTGCTGAATGAATAATTCTGTGTGCTAGGTAATAAATATAAAATGTATTAAATATTTTTCTTTTAATGCTCTAGTTATTTAGAAAATTATTTACTAATAGACACAAAAGTGGGTAATACTAAAGTAGCTGCAGCTTTCAGAGTCACTTGCACTGGTGACTGCAATGATCATCAGAAAAAGTCCATCCATCCATCCATCCATTTTCCAACCCGCTGAATCCGAACACAGGGTCACGGGGGTCTGCTGGAGCCAATCCCAGCCAACACAGGGCACAAGGCAGGAACCAATCCTGGGCAGGGTGCCAACCCACCGCAGGACACACATACAAACACACCCACACACCAAGCACACACTAGGGCCAATTTAGAATCGCCAATCCACCTAACCTGCACGTCTTTGGACTGTGGGAGGAAACCGGAGCACCCAGAGGAAACCCACGCAGACACGGGGAGAACATGCAAACTCCACGCAGGGAGGACCCGGGAATCGAACCCAGGTCCCCAGGTGTCCCAACTGCGAGGCAGCAGCGCTACCCACTGCGCCACCGTGCCGCCCTCAGAAAAAGTCAATTTAAATAAATAAAAAAACAAAGTAAGCATTTAAAAATATTGACAAAAATATAAATATGTCTTAATGACCTATAAATGTAAATCTGACACTTAGGCACCTTTCTAAATGCAAAATAGGAAGAAAAAAATGGGTCAGCTAATTAAACAATAAGAACAAATGAAGGTTGCAATGACCAGCTTATTGAGAAACTGGTTGGGGCAAAAACCTGTAGTCACCGGGGGGGTCTGGAGGACTGGACTTGTGAACCACTGTTCAACATAAAGGTGACAAAGAGTGACAGGCAGTGGTTGTCTGCAACTTATCATCAGCAAAAACAAAGAACTGGTTATTGGCTTTCACCACACCAAAGAATCTCTATGTCCAGTCGCCATTCAGGGAGTGGATGTAGGGGTGGTGCACTACTACAAGTACTTGGGGTCCATATCAATGACAGATTGGACTGGTCTCATATCACAGAGGAACTATATATAAAAGGAGAGAGCTCATTCTTTTTTCATAGGAGACTGCACTCCTTTAATGTGAATGACATCCTTTACATTTTCTATAACTCTGTGATGGGCCAGGTGGGCTGTGGTAACATAACTTTAAGAGATCCCACCAAATCAACAAGCTGATTAAAAAAGGCACGCTCAGTTGTGGAATGCACACTTGACTACCTGAAGGTAGTAGTGAAGAAGTGAATGAAAGCAAGACTAAGTGCCATTATGAACAATGCCTCACATTCCCTCCCTGATACACCAACACAGGACTTCCAGCCAACAAATTATTCAGCAGAAGTGCATTAAGAAACTCTACTGGGGCTCCTTAAAAACAACAGCAACATGCCTGCCTCACTGGGACTGTAACTTTCTTTTTAGTCTTTCTGATGTTTGTTTAGACCCAAAATGTGTGTGTGTACGTATGCATGTATTTATTTATTTATATAATGACCTTTTGCAAAAAGGCCAATTTCCCCCTGAGAACAAATTAAGTCAGTCAGTTGGTCCACCAATCCATCAATCTATCTGTCTATCACTAATACAGACTCCTGGGTTCAAATCCTGGCACTTGCTCTGAAACCTGCACCTTTTCCCTGTGTTTTTCACCAGTATTCTGGAACCCTTTCAAATCCCAAAAATGTGCTGTGCTAGATGAATAGGCAGCTCTAAACTGACGGAAAACGAATAAGTGAACATGTCCATGAATGTTCGCTGTGGTGGATGCATGCCATGCCCAGTTTTGGCTGCAGCCTTGTGCTAAGTGCTGCAGGAATAGACTCAGACCTCCATAAGTCTGCACTGGACTAAACAGGTTTTGTAACATTGCACTTAAATTGCTTACATCATATGGTCAGGTTGCAAGTGTAAGCATGTCTGGTATGTGTTATTTTGAAAACAGACAGCTCAGGGTCCTTGTTTTTATTGCATTTTTGTTTTCATCTAAATTTTAGCAGGATCTGCTTCCATGTCCCTACATATCTCATCATCTTTGATCAGCTTTCTTGGAAATCCTTTGCTGAAGTCTTAAGCAGCAGCACTGAAGCTTCTGTTTGCTTTCAAAATAATATATTAATCTGATGTTGATTTCCAGTCATAAATTGATTTGTACATACTAATTTGTCAGAGTGCGATTTAGTTTTTTTAAGAAGCTGTATGTGCTAAATGCTATTGCCCTGTCAGTCTTTCTATGAGAAGCAGGTACAGAAAACAAATGGACTGATGGCTCAGTGGTCTCTGTGTTTTACATAAGGATAGATAGATAGATAGATAGATAGATAGATAGATAGATAGATAGATAGATAGATAGATAGATAGATAGATAGATAGATAGATAGATAGATAGATAGATAGATAGATAATTTTCCTCATATGTAGAAGAAAAAACTGGAATCTTTAATGTATGGTAGGCTACCTAGCAGGACATGAACAGATTAGGAAAACCTGAAGTTAGCCTGTTTGATTACATGCAATGAAAGTTCTTTTAAAATCATGAGGAATTGGTATTTCACAAATCTGTTACCATCCAGTCATAGTCATTTATACTGTATGAAGCCTGCTATAGGTCTAGAAGATCTTTCTGGATCCTTCATGTGGATAGGTCTTTAGGGAACCAAAAATGGTTTTCCCATAGCATTGTACTGAAGAACCAGTCTGGCACATTATTTTTAAGAGTATAGTTAGATAGATAGATGGGTAGATATTCATACCAGTTACATTGAGTTTAATTTGGTGATCCTCATATGTATGAAAACATCAGTAAACATATCCAACAGAATACACAAGATCATATAGAAAAAAACAACATAGGCCACAGAAGACCCTAAGGTCAAAATGTTGCACTTGTCCATCTCACAGTTTGTGGGTAAGCAATATTATGAAATCTCTATATCATTTTGATATACTTGAGCAGTTTACAAGAAACAGACTGAACAGAGGATAGAAGAAGTAACTTCTGTCAGTGGTGATCTTAATAAAATTACATTGTACTCCAGAAAAACAGAGTGATCTTCCAACAGAGATGAGACAATCAGGGACATCAGACATAGAAGCAGAATTAGATTTAGAGTTTACTTTATTGGCTAGGTTACAGTGCACACTACACTCTCCCTGGGCTCTTCTGGGTCTTGACAGAGATACTGTGCCGCCATACTATACAGTGATGAAGATAGCAAAATACATTCAACAACAGGCCTGAAAAAAGAGGCAGTACTTCCTGAGACACTCTGAAAGATTGCATCTGTGGTGACCTTTGTAAACTAAGGCAAAGGCTTTGACCTTTCATGCTATAGTGGGTGCCAAAGAACTTGAAATCTCAGTCATCTCTGCAATCCAGCAATTGATTTTTAAAGGTATGAATTAAGGTCCACCACCAGTTCTTTAGTCATTTCCTTCCAGGTTATTTAGGCTGCATTATTTGACTGGTTTTGTTACCCTAGATCAGGGGTCAGCATCCCTTCAGCGATGTCATGCCGAACCTGTGTTACAATGTTATTCTGCATGCTGACATAGTTCTACTAATTTTGTTATGTATAGTATCAAAATCGGTCCGGTTATAATGGGCATGCTTTTGAAGCCCATTATAACCAGATCTTACATTATTGGTCATTCAATATTTTAAAATACATTGGGTCATATGTGAAAAGAATGTTTTGTAAAATTTTAATTTTCAACACATTTATTAAATATTGTATCACAAATGATAAATTATAAGTTTTTTCAAAACAAAATACATAGTTTGAATAAGAAAAAATGATGAAGAATTGTAATATGATTAATCATTCTTTATTATTAATCAGAGCTAGTAATCAATTAATGCGAAGCAATTGTATAACTACATTCGTGGCTTTATTTTTGGTTCCAATTATTTGACTAAAATACGGTAAGTAGTTTGTTTCTTAAAGCCAGAAAAAGTCCTTTTTATAGCTTCACTTTTCTCATCAGAGTTTTTAAATGTGGACTGATGTTTAATTTGATAATTAAACACACAGCACGATCCTTTTGTTGTACAAATCCATATTCATTCGTCCAAGAGTCTTGAAAAAAGGGAACACCAAGTTTTTGTCTTTATTTTAGGGCAGTATATCTCTCTATTATATAAAAGAATCCTTTTGACACAAGATTTTTTGGAGATAAGACTTTTTGGAAGACAGATTTCTTTCAAGTCCCGCGAGATGAGACTTTTGCCTTGAGATTTTTTCAAATCACGCTCTCCTCTTAAACATTTTCAAACAAGACCTCTCACCTCTCATTTGTGTGAATGCTTTTGAAAGACACACTTCCTGCACTCTCAGCTCTTATACATTTTAACGTTTTCCTCACTTTAAGTTTCCAATTAAAGAAGACATATTATGTCCAATTCTAACTGAAGAATTTTATCATGAAGGGTTATCAACAGAAAAAATGAGTACACAGTCAATCTTAGCACCGAGAAACGAGCAAGGCGAATGAATTAATGCCAAAAATGTCGATCAGTAACACAGAAAATTGGTTAAATGTGTCCAAAAATGTCGATCGGTTACACAGCAAATGGGTTAAATGTATATCAATAGACTATGCTGAAACAGTTGGTGGTGATCGTGCGAAAGACAAAAACAACAACTTACAATATCCCAAAGAATATCTACAACCGTTAACAACGTCCAGTCTTACAATGCACAAATTACTGTAGAAAGTAGGAGGTATCCAAGGTAATGTAGTACATCTTCCTCAGATAACATTGGACACCAAAGGAGATCTTGATATGCCATTCGTATTAAAACATTTACAGTTTCCATTAGAATAGCTTTTGCAAAGACAATTAACAAATCTCAGAGCTAAACATTCGAAAAAGTCACTTTATTTAATAGAGAGAAAGAAACGAAAATGGGCATGCATATGTAACAATTCCCATGAAAATAAAAATCTGTTTAAATTGTACATCCGCATCCCCATACATGAGCGGCAGTACCGCAAATAGGCTAGCGTGTAGTGCAGGCCTGGGGTTTGGTGAGCAAAGCGAGCAGGGGGCAAAGCCCCCTAGTTACTTAATAATAACAAGAGGTTTAATTTAACATACCACAGCCTGCACTGAACAAATGGTTTCCCTTTACATTTGAGTCGCATGTACAAAATATAGGTGGGGACGCAAAGCACGAACGCATGTGCTGTAACTAAAATATAATAACAAAGAGGTTTCTTTTAACGTACCACAGCTTGCACTGAGCAAATGGTTTCCCTTTACATTTGAGCCGTAGGTAGCATAGGTAACGTAGGTTACGGCACGAATGCGTGCGCTGTAATTAAAATATAATTTTTTACTATATTTCAATTCAATCAGAGTGCCACTGAAGATTGTTCCATTGGCACACATGCCGTAGGTCGCCGACCCCTAGCCTAGATCATACTGTGTATGTGAATCTATCTATCTACCTTGAGCTCTTTGCTTTCCCCATAACACTGACTATGTGAGAAGGGTCTGGCTGCAGACCTTTAGGCATAGGACACTGTAACGTCATTTAGTGCCTGTAGCTGAAATTGGAAATGATATGGCTTTTGAAGGTCTGCCTTCAGTTAGAAATGGAAGTGACATTGACGTTCAGTGCTCTTGAATGCTCTTCATTGGGTTTCTTTGATCTTTTGTAAATTGCGTGTATGCCATTATCTTTTATTATCAGATTTAGTTGCAGCATTTGCCGATCAATTGTAGAGCATGTGTGAAAGACATATTCATTCGGACAGCTTAACGAGGTAAGTTGCAAAATATAATAACATTGTCTGAAGGAAAAATAATAGTAAATGTATTAAATTGGGGAAGCACGGTGGCCCAGTGCTTCATAACAAGGGGACCAGAGTTTGAGTCCAGGGTGCACCCTTTGTGGAGTTTGCATTTATTCTTTGTGTGTATGTGAGCCTCCTCTGAATGCTCTGATTTTCTTCCACATTCCAAAAGTAATACAACTTAGGTGAATTGGTGATTCTAAATTGGCTGCGATATGTGCAAGTATGAAATAGGCACCAGTTTTACCGTGCCCCTCTCGGGTTGAGAAAATTCAGTGGATGGTTGGATGCATTAAATTCTGGCATTACTTCACGTAAATAATCACAGAACATGAGAGTTTTCTAGGTATGAATTTGTCATGTTGTCTCACAAAAATATAGAATATTTAACCTGAGAGTATTCTTACATACTGGCTCATTAAAAGCACACACCATGTGACTCATGTTAAGGAGGTTTCTGCAATGGTGCAAATGTATAGAGAACTGAACATCAATGTCATTTCCATTTCTAATAGAAAGAGGATCTTCCAAACCTACATCACCTCCACCTTTAGTCCACAGGCCCTGAATGGTGTTACGGGGAGCCACGGAAGGGACTGTCACTAAAAGTCCGCAGCCAGACCCTTTTGGACTATGTAACAGCAAGTACTACCTCAGGTTTTTCCTTGTCTTTTATTTCTTGAGACCCATTCATATATCTTCATACTATTGCAAACAGCAGCCTTTAAAAGGTAATCAGGCTGTATCTGATTCCTCTGTAAATGCAGGGATCTCTAACATGTCATCTGTTGGTGTGCCATGGAATGACATGGTATTGGATAGTTACAGAAAAGGGGTCAGTACCATATTGCTCACAAAGGTCCTTAATTGAAAACACCATTATACAGAAAAATTAACGCACACTGTGTTTTTGTTTCAAATTTGAACAAGTGTGATAGAGGAAAATGTCAGCCTTAGGCACACAGAATATCACAAAGAAAAGACTAAAAATCTTGGCTAGTATTCCTGGGTTGTGGAACTGAAACATAAGAGAACTGAAAGGTATACTGTATTTACTATTTTGGAGCTTTAGGGGTCATTTCTGAGTTGAGTTAGCTGTGGACTTCTGCATCCTTATATCTCACTGTCCAGCTAGGTTTGGCTGACCAGTTGTCCTATGTAGGTTCAAGGTGAGGGTGCTTAAGCTAAATGGACAGTTGAGTCCCATCTGAAGATTGTTTCTTCTTTGCATTTGATTTGACTGTGACAATCCATATCTCTCATTAACATTTACAATTTCAATTACTTATTCGGCTGTCACCCTTAGCCAAGACAACTTACAACAACTGAGATACAACTGGTTACATTTCTTTTCTTTTTTTTTTGTTTCACATGCAGTTGAAATAACTTGGCTCACGGTCAAACAGTGTCATTAACCTTATATTACGCAAAGCACATGAATATCTATAAACACACCTGTCTGAAAATTTTGCTTTTTGATTTTATCATAATGCGACGTGAAAATAAAGACTGTACTGCAATACATTGGTAGCTTTTTTTAAAGTTAAAAAAATGCCATGCCGATTATAACTTTCGCAAAATTTATTTTAACACAGAATCCCTATTTCAAACACTACACACAAGCACTCATGTGTGATACAAATACAGTATACATGAATATTTAAATAAGTCTATTTGGACTTAAGCATGAAATTCGTATTTCTTTCCCACTTCAAAAAACAAATCATCTTCAAAAAGGGGGATCAAATCCAAAAAGATTGACTCACTGATGCTTCCAAATATTACAGCTCATAAACAACAGTAGCATCACTCCTTCTTACTCTGCAATCAATTGAAACTTCACCTTTCTTTAAAAAAGCCTTGGTGCTAAAATGTTGCATACTTAACAGCTCAGTCACAAAAAGAAACTAGTGGAGATACAGCACCACCTGCAGCTTTCTGCAAGAAATACACAAATACTACCACACTTCTGTCTTTGGGATATGGAGCTGGAAGGAAAACCAGCTTACCCTTAGAATACCCAGCCAGATATTAGGGAAACATGTCAACTCAAGAAAAGGCCGTAAACAAGCCCTGTCTTACATCAAACCCTGTCCCCTGCCTAACAAGAGTATAAGCATGTTCCAGCAGATAGGAAACTTAAGGTTTAATTTTTAAACAATTCTCTTTTGAGAAAGGAAAAATTCAAAGCTTTCTTGGTCAAATGCATATTTAATTTCCATGCAGACTGTGGTGCCTAAAAGAGGCAATAAGTTGGACATCTTCTTGTTTTGTCTGCTCCTGTTAGGGGTCGCCACAGCGGATTATCTTGTTCCATATCTTCCTCTCCTCTACATCTTGCTCTGTTACAACCATCACCTTCATGTTCTCTCTCACCACATCCATAAACCTCTCAGGCCTTCCTCTTTTCCTCTTACCTGGCAGCTCTATCCTTAGCATTCTTTTCTCAATATACTCAGCATCTCTCCTCTGCACATGACCAAACCAATGCCATCTCGCCTCTCTGACTTTGTCTCCCAATCATCCAATTTGAGCTGACCCTCTAATGTACTCATTTCTAATCCTGTCCATCCTCGTCACACCCAGTGCAAATCTTAGCATCTTTAACTCTGCCACCTCCAGCTCTGTCTACTGCTTTCGTGTCAGTGCCACCGTCTTCAACCCATATAACATAGCTGGTCTTACTACTGTCCTGCAGACCTTCCGATTCACTCTTGCTGATACCTCTCTGTCACAAATTACTCCTGACACTCTTCTCCACCCATTCCACCCTGCCTACAGTCTCTTTTTCACTTCTTTTCCACAATCCCTGTTACTCTGTACTGTTGATCCCAAGTATTTACATATATACTTATCTGCAATAAGATGCTGCAGATGTTCTATCAGACGGTTGTGGCGAGTGCACTCTTCTATGCGGTGGTGTGCTGGAGAGACAGCATAAAGAAGAGGGACATCTCACGTCTGGACAAACTAGTGAAGAAGGCAAACTCTATTGTAGGCACGGAGCTGGACAGTTTGACATCCGTGGCAGGGCGGCGGGCACTGAGCAAGCTCCTGTCAATCATGGAGAATCCACTGCATCCACTGAACAGTATCATCTCCAGACACAGGTGCAGCTTCAGCGACAGACTGCTGTCACTTTCCTGCTCCACTGACAGACTGAGGAGATCGTTCCTCCCCCACACTATGCGACTCTTCAATTCCACTCTTGGGGTGGTAAACGTTAACATTATACAAAGTTATTGGATGTTATACCTGCATTTTTATCACACTTTAATATTCTTTCTTATCAATATGCTGCTGCTGGAGTATGTGAATTTCCCCTTGGGATTAATAAAGTATCTATCTATCTATTTAAACTCATCCACCTTCGCCAACTCTATTCCCTGCATCCTCACCATTCCAATGACCTCCCTCTCATTCAAGCACATGTATTCTGTCTTGTTCCTACTGACCTTCATTCCTCTCCTATCTAGAGCATATCTCCACCTCTCCAGTGTCTCCTCATCTTGCTCCCTACTCTAACTACAGATCACAATGTCATCAGCAAACATTATAGTCTACGGCAACTCCTGTCTAATCTCATCTGTCAACCTGTTCACCATTTCAAATAAGTAAGGGCTCAGAGCCGATCCCTGATGTAATCCCACCTCCAACTTGAATGCATCTGTCACTTTTGCCGCAGTCCTCAACACTGTCACACTTCCCTCGTCATATCCTGTACAACTCTTACATATTTCTCTACCACTACCGACTATCTGAATACCACAACTCCTCTCGAGGCACCCTGTCATATGCTTTCACCAGGTTAACAAAGATGCAATGCAATTCCTTCTGGCCTTCTCTATACTTCTTCATCAACACCCTCAGAGCAAAAATCACATCTGTGGTGCTCTTTCCTGGCATGAAACCATAGTGCTGCTCACTAATCATCACCTCCCTTCTTAACTTTGTTTCCACTACTATTTCCCCTTGTAGTTCCTACAGCTCTGCACATCCCCCTTATTCTTAAAAATCTGTACCAGTACACTTCTTCCCCACTCCTCAGGCATCTTCTCACTTTCCAAGATTTCATTAAACAATCTGGTTAAAAACTCCACTGCCATCTCTCCTAAACACCTCCATGCTTCCACAGGTATGTCATCTGGACCAACAGCCTTTCCATTCTTTATCCTCTTCATAGCTGTCCTTACTTCCTAATTGCTAATCCGTTGCACTTCCTGATTCACTATTTCCACATCATCCAACCTTCTCTCTCTCTCTCATTCTCTTCATTCATCAGCCTCTCAAAGTACTCTTTCTATCTGCTCAACACACTCTCCTCACTTGTGAGTATGTTTCCGTCTTTATCCTTTATAAACTTAACCTGCTGCACATCTTTCTCAGCTTGGTCCCCCTGTCTAGCCAATCGGTACAGGTCCTTTTCTCCCTCCTTAGTGTCCAGCTTCTGGACAACTCATCATACGCCTTTTCTTTAGTCTTCGCCACCTCTCTCTTCACCTTGTGCCTTATCTCCTTGTACTCTTGTCTACTTTCTGCATCTCTATGATTATCCCACTTCTTCTTTGAAATCCTCTTTATCTGTATATTCTCCTGTACTTCCCTATTCCACCACCAGGTTTCCTTTGTCCAAATGTCACACCAAGCACCCTTCTTGCTGTCACTCTTACTACTTCTGCTGCAGTTGCTCCAGCTGTCTGGTAACTTTTCACAGCCACCTAGTGCCTGCATTACTTCCTCCCTAAACTCAACCTTGCAGTTTTCCTTTTTCAACTTCCACCATTTGATCCTTGGCTCTGCCTTCACTCTCCTCCTCTTCTTAATCTCCAACATCATCCTACAGACCACCATCCTATGCTGTCTAACTAAATTTTCCCCTGCCACCACTTTGCAGTCTTCAGTCTCCTTCAGATTGACTCTTCTGCATAGGATATAATCTACCTGTGTGCATCTTCCTCCACTCTTGTATGTCAACCTATGTTCCTCCCTCTTCTTAAAATATGTATTCACCACTGCCATGTCCATCCTTTTTGCAAAATCTACAATCATCTGACCTTCTTCATTCCTCTCCTTGACACCATATCTACCCATCACCTCCTTGTCTCCTGTGTTCCCTTCACCAACATGTCCATTGAAATCCACTCCAATCACCACTTTGTGTCCTTTGGGTACACAGATGTAATGGTATCAGTGTTGTTGTCTTACAATTATAGGAGACTGAGAATATATACTGACCATGTCTTTGAGGGATTTCTCTCAGATATTGCAGAAAAGTATGTTAGACTCGCTAGTAAATATGTCACGTGTGAGTGAGTGGCTCCTAGACAAACTTGATCCCGTCTGTGGCTGTTTTCACACCCTGTATTTGATGCTGCCAGGACAGAGTTCACCTCCCATGATCATATAATGGAATAAACTGGCCCATTAAATGATCAATTACATGAATATAACAGTTAAAAATTCATGCAATAATACTTACCTAATAGAAACTCTAAAATTCACTGACTTTTCAGAATTTTATTAAAGCAAGCACTCAGGGTAACACAGTAGTACAATGGTTCATACTACTACTTAATAGTTCTAGATACTTGGGTTCGGTTCCTGGCTGTGTCACCATTCAACCTCTGCTGTCTCATGTCTGTGTGAGTTGTGTGTCCTGTGATGAATGTGGAATCCTATCAAGGTTTGGTTCTTGCCTTTAACCCAATGCAGATAAAGCAATTAGTATTTTCATGTGGTCTTTTTAAGGTATATTCCTGAATTTCTCTTTTACTTTATCATTAATGCTGTGGAAATTCAATTATGCTGAGAATAATCTTTCTGCTTTAATTTAGAGTGATTTCATAATTTTGTGGTCTAAGATTTTGCAGGTAAGGGATACATAAATTTTGATGTGAGGCAGCTTCAACCATGGTGCTCTGTACTTATGACAGTAAGGACCTATAAACGTATTTGTGTCATCAAATATTTGAGTTTCCTTTTGAAAGACACATTTATCATATTTTTCTATTGTATTTTTGTGTCATATTTGCAGTTACAACCAATGACTTATCCATGAGATCTGCCAACCTTTGTTGAAAAAAACTGAAAAATGATTATTGAATTGCAAAAACTCATATTAAGCATACATTTATGAATTGAATGTTTTTTTTTCCTTTTTCAAATTGTTTGGATAAATCATAGTATTTTCTTACTCAATTACTCCAAGATTTAGGAGTGCAGGGAGCTTATTCTGGCAGCATTGTGTATAAGGCAGGAGTCAACCTTGTAAGTGATGCCAGTCTATGAGAGGTCACTTACTAGTTTACATAAACTTAATTAGCTTCCCAACAATCCACAATATTCGACAGTACAAGAAATGGAAGAAACTTAGAAATGTGTTTTGAAAAGTATGTAAGAATTAATTTGCACATTTGTGAGTGAAACTATACATTTTAGATTTTGCAATTTGTTTTTTATATCTGTGAATATGTCATTGAATTTGAAAATGAATATCATAACATATGACATTAATATAATAATATAATACATAATAATGGAGATGGCGTACAGAGAAGGCTTGTGGAGGTCTTTGTCTTGAGGTTCAACTCAACATCACCAAGATAAAAGAGTTGGTGGTGGATTTCTGATCTGCCAAAGAGCCTCTCAGGCCAGTCACCATTCATAGAGAGGATGTGGAAGTGGTGCAGAGCTACAAGTACCTGGGGGTTCATGTAATCAGTAAGCTAACTGGTCTGACAACACAGTGGTGCTGTACAAGAAGGGCAAGGGCAACTGTACTTCCTGAGGAGACTTGGGTATTTTGATCTATGCAGTAGGCTGATGGAAATGTTTTATGAATCTGCAGCAGTTAGTACGTTGTTCTACCTTGTGGTATCCTGGGGAAGAAACCTGAGTTCAAACAACACAAAATGCCTGAACACACTTTTCAGGAAAGTCTGCTTCATCATAGGGCTAACCCTGTATGTAATGTAAGCTGTTGTGGAAAAGAATGGTTGCAAAATTGAATGTGATCCTGCAAAATCCTCTCCAGGAGGGTCTTCTCTTGGAGCCCTTTTAGGCACAGACTCATTCCACCATGGTGTGCTAAGAAGTGCCTTTGGGGGTCTTTTCTGCCCACTGCTTTCAGGCAATTTAATGCTTCCTCCTAATGACCCAGGCTAAATACATGTACACTTTCAAGTTTACTTGTATTCATTTTACTGTTTCTGCAGAATGTAAACTTATACATCTGTTGAGTGATTGTATTATCTATCCTGTGACTCTGCATCTTTATTTTTATGTTTCTGCTGCTGTATGCATCTACATTTTCCATGGGGATCAATAAAATTTATCTAATTATGCCATTTAATTTTCATGATAATTCTAAAATGTAATAATTTCCCAAAGGCTCTATCCATTAATCTATTCATTTTGGAGAATGTGTGGAGCTGGAGAACCATCGGGGCAACAAATGACAAAAGGCAGGTGCCACCCCTCACTGGTGACCCCAGCCCCTCACAAGGCATTATTAAAGAAAGAATTTCTAGTTTGATAAATTATTTGGACTTTACTAATCCTCTGTATATTTTAATCAAAAGCCACTAAATATGACACATACACTTTCTATGCCTAAAAATGTATTTGTTTTTATTTTTCTTGTGGATTACTTCTGTTTTACAAATATGCATTTGGTTATGTGTTTAATTTCCTGAAATTTTTCACAAATTAAATACACAGTATACAGTATGTAAATATTTTTTCAGCTATCTAGATTTTAAATGAAATAGTAATGCCTACTTTGAATGGATATAATTAGATTAGTTACTAACATGGAGGCTGCATGGACGAGAATATAATACAATACAATTTATTTTTGTATAGCCCAAAATTACACAAGAAGTGCTGCAATGGGCTTTAACAGGCCCTGCCTCTTGACAGCCCCCCAGCCTTGATTCTCTAAGAAGACAAGGAAAAACTCCCAAAAAAACCCTTGTAGGGAAAAAATGGAAGAAACCTTGGGAAAGGCAGTTCAAAGAGAGACCCCTTTCCAAGTAGGTTGGGCGTACAGTGGGTGTCAAAAAGAAGGGGGTCAATACAATACAATACAATACACAGAACAGAACAAATACTCAATACACTATAAAAATAAAAATTTTACAAGTACGGAGCAGAATTTAACAGTAGATGATCTCACATAATATGATTTGGATTTGTTTGTTGGAGGATGTGTCTAAGCCCTGGCCTGGTCACTAACCACATGGTGTCTGAATGTTCTCTCAGCATTGGGCACTTTAGTTTTCTCCCCATCTTCCAAAAATGTGCATCTAAGGTAAACTGATGACTTGAAACTGACCTGGTAGTGAGTTGTCTCTGAGATGGATTGGCACCCACTGCAGCCAGTTAGCCAACCTAAATTGAATTTTGCAGGCTCAGAAGATGGATGGATTTATGGATGAACAGTTCTCAGATTGAGACTGGCTTTGGAATCAATGACATGCATGTTTAATCACTTTTTCAATATGTTGTACATGTTCCTGTTTTCATAAGACCAATTTTTTTTTACTTTCTTCAAAATCCACATATACCATGTTATACATTTAAAAAAATCACTTTACGATTAAGATGTTAATTAAATTATACTGTATCTATCTGTGAAGGTTTTCATAAATGCAGTCAGAGACCATGTATTCATCTTCATTGTTGTCTTCAGAAGCAATGCTTCCATAGAATAGCTCCTTGTTATAACCTGATGAGCAATTCCTCTTTTCTGATGAAGAGAAAGTTGTATTTGAATAGATGGGTTCTTCTGAGGTGTCCCCATCACTTTTTTGAATTTGTTGAGAGACGTACAAGTTCATAACATCTGAAAACAGACAGAGAAGGCATATTGCATTACATTTTAAATGAAGAGTGTGTACTAATTATTACATTAAAATCAATATTGGTATCTTTAATAATATTATATGCTAAACCTGGTTCTTTAAGAGTATTAAGGAAACCAGCAAGCAAGTTATTAATTGAAATAGCCATGGTGTATTTTTTTCAGTAGCAGTGTTAAGCTTTCCTTTTGGAATTAGATGGTTAATTATTGTTTAACAAATCACCACAGAAATTTTTTAATCCATCCATCCATCCATTATCCAACCCACTATATCCTAACACATGGTCACGGGGGTCTGCTAGAGCTAATCCCAGCCAGCACAGGGTGCAAGAAACCCCGGGCAGGACGCTAGCCCACCACAGGGCACACACACACACACACACACTAGGGACAATTTAGGATTGCCAATGCACCTAACCCGTGTGGACTGTGGGAGGATACCGGAACACCAGGAGGAAACCCATGCAGACACGGGGAGAACATGCAAAGCGAACCTAGGTCTCCTTACTGTGAGGCAGCAGTGCTACCACTGCACCACTGTGCCACCAATTTTTTAATGTAATATGTAAATGAATTTTAAAAACCCCTATCTGTATTATCATAGAGTGCAATGACACATTTCCAACCCAGAAAAAGGGAAGCCATAGGATTTTATTCTGTGTAGCAGAGAATTTTAGGAGGTTAAGCCTGACCTGTGGTGGATTGCTTACAAAATTAATAACTTCAATCTTTGCATTACAAAATTGTATCTGCTTCTCTAGCCTTCTCTAGATTTCTTTACTGCTTCTTACCAATGGCACAGTAAAGCTTTGCCCTGTGCTCAGTACCTTAAAGTTTTATTATTTCCTCTCTCCTCCTTGACACTTTGGAAGGAGTACTAATTTTAGACAATCCACCAGATATTTGAAGGTCACTAAATACTATGAGAATGTAGCTCTTCAGAGCCACATTCCCATTTTTCTATTTATATTCAAATTGCCATATTGGAAAATTAAGTCCAAAGGCAGAAGAGGTGGATCCATTTCTGATATAATATTTCTCCTGAAATCCACTCTTTTTAAGGTCATGCATACATCTGTACCGTCTCTAAAGAAATCTACTGCGCAAATTTATTTTTCTATACTTTTAAAAAGTATTTTAAATTGGTTCTTTCAAGAATAACTGCTTGTAATTGTACCTGAATACCCAAAAGAAGCCAAATGTAAAAATTAGCCAAGGACCATAACCATGTCCATTAATTCTGGGGGCACTGCAGCTGTGAATTGCTCACAATACATGAACTTGGGCACTGTACTCAACACAGAGAGCAAAAAGCAACAGTCTTAGTCTCTTTTGGCTAGCTCAGAACAAAATTGTCTCATTCTCTCATCCACATGATTATCAAAAGAATTCAAAATGTAATCTTCCTTTACAGGATTAGTTTGTTCTGTATACAAAGAACTGCTTCTGAGTTACTATACTGAATACACTTCTTCTTGATTTTCATCAATGTTCTTGAATATGCGATACATTCTTTTACAAAAATAGTTCTTTATATATACATTTGAGAAATTTAAAAAGCTCAATTAGTTCACTCCATAGTCCTTTTTGTTGAAAACCACAGAGATTTAATTCCCTTCAGGCCTGTTTAATAGGACATGACCTTTGGTCTGAGGAGGCATATGGTTCTCCTCTGCTTCTTATGCTGCCGTCCATTTTTTGACTTTTACTCACAACATATTCTTCTTAATTTCTTTTGCACATTATTTGGAAAATAAGATTACAGCCTAGAGGCCAGTCTCACCCATCATTTATGAATAATTGATGATCCTTTAACTGGTATGTAAGTCTTTGTGATAGTATAAAATATTTTTTAGATTTGTGCATTTTCAAAGAATATCTAGATCTTACATGATTGTTTCTGTTGACTACCTTAGTAATTGCTATTCTGTCAATTTTCTCTGTAGATTTCAGTCACAATACCCGTTATAATAACAGTATATGAGTCCTTTTAAGACCCCTGTCAAATTCTTTTCCTACCTGTAATTTTAAATTTCTGTCGATTAAGCAGATTGTAGTTCAGTATCATTCATTACCAGTGACGTCAAAGGCTTCTACCTGCTTCTGTTATGAATTAATCTTCAAGGGACTATACTGAATGATTTCTCAACGTTTATGTATACCTTGTTATAAATTGTGTTCTTATCTACTTCTTTAAAATACAGTGCTTACCATATTTTAAAATATTGTTTTCATAAAAATATAAAAAATTTAAGACAATAGAGTATTACACAAGAAAGAAAGATTGATTGGACAGAGTCACCTTTATAAATGTCATATCGCAAGATACTCGATTACTGTAATTGCTTTATTGAGTTCAGAAATTCTGTCTTTCAATCCTATAAGCGCAACTAGTAAGATCCTAATTTTTTTTCTTGATCTAGTTCTTGGAACTGGGCGGCACAGTTGCGCAGTGGGTAGTGCTGCTGCCTCGCAGTTGGGAGACGTGGGGACCTGGGTTGTCCTCCCTGCGTGGATTTTGCTTGTTCTCCCTGTGTCTGCGTGGGTTTCCTCCGGGTACTCCGGTTTCCTCCCACAGTTCAAAGACATGCAGGTTAGGTGCATTGGCGATTCTAAATTGTCCCTAGTGTGTGCTTGGTATGTGGGTGTGTGTGCATGTGCCCTGCGGTTGGCTGGCACCCTGCTCGGGATTTGTTTCCTGCCTTGTTGGCTGGGATTGGCTCCAGCAGACCCCTGTGACCCTGTAGTTAGGATATAGCGGGTTGGATGATGGATGGATAGTTCTTGGAACACATCTGAATTTTCTTCATTTACAAATGCTTGAATTTATTTTTTCTTTTGTAAAAATATTGGTGTAATTTACTTGTTTTTTCCTACTCATATTTTCAATCGCCTCGTATGGGTATAAAAGCTGGATGATGAATAAGGAAGATTGACGAAGCACTGATGCTTTCAAGTTATGGTGCTGGTGAAGATTGTTGAACATACCATGGACCGCCAAAAGAACAAACAGATCTGTGTTGGAGGAAGTTCACCCAGAATGCTCGTTACAGGTGAAGATGGTGAAACTATGGCTCACATTCTTTGGACACGTTGTCAGGATGGAGCAATCCCTGGAAAAGGACATCATGTGTGGTAAAATAAAAGGAAAGCGGAAGAGAGGAAGGCCCTGCAAAAGGTGGATTGACACAGTGACTGGAACAATGGGTTCAAACATGGAAGAAATGGCCAGGATGGCTCAGGATTGGATAATGTCTCACTCTGCTGTACACAGGATCACTATGAGTTAGAAACCGACTGAACCTAACAACAACAACTCATTTTTAGTTCTTTTTTGCATATCTCTGAAGAGTATTTAATTGCCTTTTACTACTATTTTGTTACTTGTGGTGGAGCGACATGTAGCATTTAAGTTGATGAATATTTTGTATCGCTTTTTTTTGTAATTTAGCAATTTACTTTTTAGAATTTTTTTAAAGTAAGGAAAATAGAGAAACCAATTTTTTTTTCTCTCTACCTCCAAAACATTAGGAATGCTGGTTTGTATAACTGAATTGCTGGCCACTTGTGACAGAGAGGGCTAGTTTTATTGGTTTATTTCTTCTTGGTTGTTTGAAGGATGCTGACAAGAAGCACAATTGTTTGAGGTGCGAGGCTATGCCTGAGCTATTCCACTGGTGAATGACCCAAGAAGGTGTGTGTATTTGTCAGGAGATACACAGGTTGAATAAAGAGAGAGGCTTGCAAAAGGATGCTCTCTCTCGCTCTCTCTCTGCCATGTTGCATCCTGATGAAATCAGACCAGAAGATGACCTGAAGAAAGCAGGCTGCCTTGGCCTGTGCAGATGATGAGCTAACCAGGAAGAATCAAAGGTAAGTTATCATTGCCACCTGAAACTACACATTTAGTGTTATCAGGTTGCTTGGTCTTGGTTGTATGGTTTACAAAGTCACATTCTATTTTCTTGTGTGGCACAGGCACAGTTATAAAAAAATGTATTACTTATAATATATAGTTTGGTAACACTTTAGCTTAGGTACTGCAAAAATCTATCTACTGCTCATTTATGTAACAAGACCTTAACAAAGGCTTCATTTGGTCTTCATAAAACATTAGAAGGTCAGTAATTTGTCTCTGTGCAGTGTGACATACAGTATTGACATGACGGTAACATTACTTGTTAATATTGTGGATGCTAGGGGGTGCTGTTGCCCCTTTAAACCCAGTAGACAGACATACCGGACACAGGTTAAAAGTACCAAGAACATTTTTATTTTCTTCCTTAAACAGTACTCGCCCAGCACCACAGCCACAATAAACAGGCAAATAATAACACAAAGCACAATATTCTCCTTTCTCTCTCTTTGTTCTTTCTCCTCTACACCTCCCAGGAAGCTTTGTCCACTTCCACCCAACTCTGGCTCGCTTGCTGGGTTCACAGCAGTCCTTTATATATAGTCTGACCCAGAAGTGCTTCTGTCCCTCTGGGTCAGATGGAGAACTTGAATTTTCTTTATCCTGGAAGTACTTGGTAGTACTATGAGTGAGACATGACTCCCTAGGTTCTCTTGCAGCGTCCCTTGGTGGCACCCACGGTACCCAGCAGGGCTGTGGTATTAAACTACATGTCCCATAGTGCCCTGCGGGAATCTAGGGCACCGCTGCAATCCAGGGAAGCTGGGATCTGGCGTCATGGAGGAGGCAATGTCCTAGAAAAGCTGCCTTCCTCCATCATTTCCCAGCCGGGTTGAGCTTCCGGGCATCTGTTGCAATATGAAAGACTCACAGGTCTTATACTAAATATGTAACATCAAGAGAAATGTGTTTCAATTATGCCCCCTCAGACCACTTCGAAATGAAGTTCTGTTAGTAGGTCACATTGCAGAGATGAATAAACACTTTACTGATGCTTTGTGTTAAGAAGAGTGAAAGAAGTGGATGTTAATGTCTTTTTACAGAGCAGTAAATGAGTAACAGATTCATTTTTGCAGTACCTACACTAAAGTGTAGTTCTTTGTCATGTCTGTTTTATTCACTCTGTCTAATTGCCTGATGTTATAGATAAAGAAGGGACAAAAGGGGGAAGTGCTGAACTGATGTGGTGTATCTGACCACAGAGTGGTAAGTGTATGAGATTTGAGGCATTTTGTTTTAAGTCTGTATAATAAAGAATATCACCAAGGACACTACACGCAAAACATTACTAAAAGAATATTTTGCCATTTGTCTACTCCCATTTCTGTTCACTTTTCAGTCTCTCTCCTAGTCTTAGTGTTAATTCCTATTTGATGATACTCAGCACATTTAAACTAATTTGTGCTTTTGCTTATTTATTTTCTACTTGTTTATTTTGGACATGAATCAGGATGTCTTGAATCACACCACCTTATAGTTTGAAAGCTTATTCTCTCAATATGTTTTTCTAGATACTACTTTAATTTTGGCCAGTTTGGGTTAAAATATAAAGTATAAAATATTCAATGACAAGACTGGGTACAGTATGTGCTAAAGATGTGCAAGTGTAAGACGCAATGAAAAAATCAATCTGAATAATATCAGCAATGCAGAAGATAGTTAAAGGTGAGATTTAAAAAGTCCAGTTGTAAACTGAGAGAATTCCCTTAAAAATGCAACAG
>NC_041404.2:90058679-90061179 GCF_900747795.2 Erpetoichthys calabaricus | reverse complement strand
TGTATGTAGATCGGGGTAATTACATTCATTGCATTCCTAGTCTGAATCACAATGTGATTGTATGGGTGGTTACCTGGCACTGTAGGGTTGCCACCCGTCCTTTAAAATACGGAATCGTGCCACGTTTGAGAATGAAATTGCGCGTCCCGTTTTGAATCAATACTGGACGGGATTTATCCCGTATTTTTTTTATCATTTTTTTTTTTAAAGCAGCGTCTCATGCAAATCATCCCACACGCATTTTATGAAGATGCCTCCTTTCCTACTTTTGATTGGGTAATACTTGATGTCATCGTTAGTTTGATTGGTGTTTTTAACTGTCCAGTGAGGAGGGCGTGTCTTTTAAGTACAGTCTGCAAAGTGTTGGCACTGAGATGTGGCGTCAGCGCCATAGTTGAAGCCCCTAACGTTGCGGTCAGCAAGTCCGCTAACATCCGCCATGTGCCGTCTTTCAGTTGCGAGAAGCAGATCATAGAATGGTTGAAACTGTTGCCCCTAACGTTGCGCCACGGCGTGTGGTTCGTTTATACCTCGTGTCTTCTCATTAAACTTTTATCTCGCGAATATGTTATTGCAATCCGCAGCGGGAGCGTTTCTATAAACTTAATTTAAACTTACGTTTTACACCGTGCTTTGTTTCCCTTATGAACATGCTTGTATGCTTAACTCACTCCGTTCTCAATTGTTTAATTAATTTTTTGCTCTTCGCTGTTTGCGGCTGTTCCTCCATTTCCCCCTACTTCGTTCTTTTATCTCGCAAATATGTTATTGCAATCCTTAACGGGAGCGTTTCAATAAACTGATTGAAAATAGTTTTGCATTTACCTTTTTAGTAAAAGGCGAGCTTTTAAGCCTGAGAAATCACCCCGTAAATGCACACGTTTAATTGCACATGTGTTAATATGTATGCTTACACAGTATTAAAAGACAGTCAAAAATTAACGTCATTTACCTTCGTTGCCGCGTGTGACTCGTGCTGTAAATGTCTTCCTTGTTTTTAGTTCACGTGATTACGTAGGAGGCGTGATGACGCGATACGTGACTCCGCCTCCTCCATTACAGTGTATGGACAAAAAATATGTTCCAGTTATGACCATTACGCTTTGAATTTCGAAATGAAACCTGCCTAACTTTTGTAAGTAAGCTGTAAGGAATGAGCCTGCCAAATTTCAGCCTTCCACCTACACGGGAAGTTGGAGAATTAGTGATGAGTGAGTCAGTGAGTCAGTCAGTCAGTCAGTGAGGGCTTTGCCTTTTATTATTATAGATATATATATATATATATATATATATATATATATATATATATATATATATATATATATATATATATATCTATACTAATAAAAGGCAAAGCCCTCACTGACTCACTGACTGACTGACTGACTGACTCATCACTAATTCTCCAACTTCCCGTGTAGGTAGAAGTCTGAAATTTGGCAGGCTCATTCCTTACAGCTTACTTACAAAAGTTAGGCAGGTTTTATTTTGAAATTCTACGCGTAATGGTCATAACTGGAACCTGTTTGACTGACTCACTCATCACTAATTCTCCAACTTCCCGTGTAGGTAGAAGTCTGAAATTTGGCAGGCTCATTCCTTACAGCTTACTTACAAAAGTTAGGCAGGTTTTATTTCGAAATTCTACGCGTAATGGTCATAACTGGAACCTGTTTGACTGACTCACTCATCACTAATTCTCCAACTTCCCGTGTAGGTAGAAGTCTGAAATTTGGCAGGCTCATTCCTTACAGCTAACTTACAAAAGTTAGGCAGGTTTTATTTCGAAATTCTACGCGTAATGGTCATAACTGGAACCTGTTTGACTGACTCACTCATCACTAATTCTCCAACTTCCCGTGTAGGTAGAAGTCTGAAATTTGGCAGGCTCATTCCTTACAGCTTACTTACAAAAGTTAGGCAGGTTTTATTTCGAAATTCTACGTGTAATGGTCATAACTGGAACCTGTTTGACTGACTCACTCATCACAAATTCTCCAACTTCCCGTGTAGGTAGAAGGCTGAAATTTGGCAGGCTCATTCCTTACAGCTTACTTACAAAAGTTAGGCAGGTTTCATTTCGAAATTCTACGTGTAATGGTCATAACTGGAACCTATTTTTTGTCCATATACTCTAATAGAGGAGGCGGGAACGAAGGTAAATGACGTTAATTGTTGACTGTCTTTTAATACTGTGTACTTGTTGAGTGTCTTTTAATACTGTGTAAGCATACATATTAACACATGTGCAATTAAACGTGTGCATTTACGGGGTGATTTCTCAGGCTTAAAAGCTCGCCTTTTATTAAAAAGGTAAATGCAAACTCTTTTCATTCTGAAGGGCACAAACCACGTTAGATTTCAGCCGTTAAACGCGCAAAAATGTCAGTACACCAGATAAATAAGCGCAACATATTATCAGTTGTATTGAATGCTTACAATACATATACAAATGTGTTAATCGTTAACTAATATTATGGGATGGTGTTTTTCGACTTGC